>NC_056747.1:384228121-384300621 GCF_019279795.1 Protopterus annectens | reverse complement strand
TCTTTTAGTTAGCCCTAGAGTACTCCGAGAACGGAAGAAAAAAGCTGATTCTAAAAGGCATGTTAAAACCTTCCTTCGAGGAAGACCTAGCCAGTTCGTCGTCCTCTGCTAGGTTGCAGTCTTCTAGAAAGGATAAGGGCAAGATCTCTAAAAGGCCTTCTCCAGCCTCAACTTCTGTCTCTGAACCTCCGCAGAAGTTACCAAAATCTGAGTTGGCCTCTTGGTCTTCGGAGCTGATTGAGATTCTGGACACTGACCCTGCAGTATCGGGTCCAAATGTTTCAGTGCCTATCACTAGCAGTCCTCTTCGGTGACTGTCTACAGACATTCCACTGGTCTCCCCTACTCTAAAATTGCCTATATTGCAGAGAGCAAGGTCTCCCACACTGTCCTCCAGGAGTTTATCTGAAGAAGATATCGAGAGAGTGGTGCTCAGGCTCCCTAATTCGTTGGCCTTGCCAAAATTTTTATCGGCTCCGACCCTTTCGGTCTCTGAGCCAATTCTTGCTACTAATCGTGTTCTTTTTCCTCCTCCAACCTTTGGAGCCGATGTCCGTGCTGACTGTAGTGGTGTCCTCAGCTCCAGTACCCTGTGTGGTTGTCTCTGAGCTGAGCTCCGCTCCAACACTATCGGCTTCATCCGAAGTGTCTAGGGTCTGAAGCTCTGTCTGCCCTGAGGGGGACACTTGGAACCGAACCTCTTCGGTGCCAAGTCTTCCTCTTGGTGCGTCGGCCTGAGAGAGCTTGGGACCCTACATCATTCTTGGAGCAGATTTTCTTTTGGAGCCATCTGCACCTATGCTCTCTTCAGAGCCGGGGCGTCGTTCGTAGCCGGAGGAATTAGTCTTCGTGAGGATGAGGCGTATGTTGGATAGTTCATCCATCCAACGTAGGAGTGCTGATGCTATACTCCCTCAAGCACCGACTACGGACTCCGCAGCCTCTCTCCCTGGGATGGCAGAGACTCACAGCCTCAGGACCCCCATTTGGGTGGCCCCAATCTTCTGAGACCTCCCCAGAGAACTCCGCTGAGGAGCCCCCTCGGAAGAGATCATGTAAGAGGAAGCATGTAGACTCCCCTGATGAGTCTGTCCCATCTGACACTGACCTCGATGAGTTGGAGGGGTCCCCTAAGTCTTCCTCTGAAGATGTCTCCTTTGCAGACATTTTTGGAGATCCTCCGGCAGAGAGGCGGCTGGCCCACCGTTACCCCGTCCGATGAGTCACTGTACCTGAAGGCTTTTGGGTCTCGACCATCAGCTTCATGGGTGTCTCCTCCATTTGATGAATTACTGGATCTTGTGAGTCAGAAAGCATGGCAGACTCCTGATGACATGGAACCGGTCCGCAGGAGGCCGAATAAATTTCTTTCCGCCCCTAAAGACAAAGAAATTTTATCCAAGGGCTTACCAGTTGATGCCATGGTGCTGGCAGCGGCCACTAAGGAGCTAGCAGAGACTACTTCTATCCATCCACCCAATAAGGAATCCCAAATGATGGATAGGTATGGGAAGAGTATCTTCTCTTCAGCGCCTTTTACGCTCCGATCACTGAACTATCCATCACATTTTAAGAGACTTCAAAGAGCTTTCCTAAAGGAGTTAGGAGATGCTCTTCAGGGTACCTCTACTGAAGCAGTTCCATCTACAGTGTCGGCTCAGTTGGTTACACTCTCACATCTATTAACTCCTCCATGTGGCTGATCTCGTACGCAGCTGATGGTGCGAGTAGGGCAGCGGGCTCAGGAGTCTCCTTAAGGAGACATTCCTGGATGCGTCTATGCAACTTTGCTGAGCCTTTCAAGTCTACATTCCCCAATGCTCCTGTGAACGGATCCTCTCTTTTTGGACCCAAGGTGAAAGATACCCTCACCAGGTGTGAACAGGAAGGAGAGAGTTTCTGCAGTGGGAGTCCGTTTTACCGTTCCTTCTAGACCTTACCCAAAAGGTCAGAAGAGCAGCAAAATGTGGTTCAAGAAATCACACTGAGACCTTTCCAGGATACACAAGGTGATTCCTCCTGATGCAGGGGAGGAGGAAATAATGGTAGATGTTGCCTTAGAGGCAGGGGAGGCCCAAAAAGTCAGGGAGGTCGCGATTCCTTTTGTGATGGTCTCCATCAGCGTTCCTGATGTGGAACTTGACTGTGCTTCTCTGGAGCCGCCTGTCCTTGTACCCAGAAGCCTGGCTAAATCTCACTTGTGACAAGTGGGTACAAGACATTGTCACCAGAGGTTACTCCTATACCCTTTTTCCTTCCGCCATGCCCTCCCAAAAGAATCCCAGATGTACCACCCAATCACAGGGATCAAGCGGCTATAGAGATAAAAAAGCCGCTTGTAAAAAGAGTCATCCAAAAGGTCCCAGCAGACAAGACAGGATTCGGAACATACTCCAAGTTCCCCCGTCCTAGACCTCAGCAGGTTGAACAAGTATGTAAAGAAGTCCAAGTTCCGAATGGTCACTCTACAATCCATACTCTCTCTGTTAGGGAAAGAGAGTTGGATGTGCTCGATAGATCTCCAGGATGCCTACTACCACATAATGATGGACAAAGCATCAAGGAGCTACCTACGCTTCTGGCTACCAGTTTCGAGCGCTGCCCTTTGGTATCACCACAGCCTGCGGGTTTTCACCAAGTGCATGGCAGTAGTCACAGCTCATTTGAGGCATCAGGGAATCCAAGTCTTTCCATACCTGGACAATTGGCTCCTGACCGCTACCACCAGGCATTGTCCATTTCAATCGAGAGATTCCACATTCAAGCTCCATTTCCAGTTGGGGATCTCTCTAAACTGGGAAAAATCCTATACGTTACCCACTCAATCTATAACATTTATAGGAGCAAACATAAACACTGTTGCTATGACAGCCAGACTACCTACAGACAGAATACAGAATCTTGCGCAGCAAATTTGCAGGATACTTCCCCTTCGAAGAGTCGAAGCGAAGGTGGTGTTGCAGCTTCTTGGAACTATGGTGTCTACCATAACCTTGGTATCTTTAGCAAGACTACATATGAGGATACTCCAATGGCTCCTGTCATCCCAGTGGTCCTTTTCAGCAGTTGCCTGTACATCATCAGTTTCTGATCACAGATTCTTGCAAAAAGGATCTACGCTGGTGGATTCAACCAGGTCATCTTACCACAGGGACTCCCTTTGTACTGCACCAACCCGTTGCCACTGTGACCACTGATGCCTCTCTGGGTGGGGGCATTATCTTGGCAGGCTGTTCAGGGCACATGGCAAGATCAGGAGGCCCATCTGCATATCTATGTCGTAGAGATGAGAGCGGTGCTTCTAGTGTTGCAAGCACTTCACGACTTTCTCCCTCTAGGGACGATAGCTATCCAGACCGACATGTCTGTGGTTTGGTATCTAAACAAACAAGGAGGGACCAGATCATACCCCTTATGTCGAGAGGCCCTGCGATTTTGGAATTGGGTGATTTCTTCCTAACGCTTTCTCATTGCAACGCACATCTTGGGGACTTCCAACGTGATAGTGGACAAGCTAAGCAGGGCAATATTGTTACCTCACGAATGGTCCTTGAACCAGAAAGTAGCCCGTCTGATCTTCCATAAGTGGGGACAGCCCTGCTGCGATCTCTTTGCCAGCCCCATCAACACAAAATGCAGCACCTTTTTCTCCCTCATCCCCTCTCAGGGAGAGTCTCCAAGAGATGCACTCGTCCACGATTGGCCCCTGGGACTCCTCTATGCTTTTCCTCCTTTTTCCACTCATTCCCAAGGTCATACAGAAAGCAATGTTGTTGGGAAGCAAGATAGTCCTCATCGCTCCTTACTGGCCTCGTCAGATTTGGTTCCCTTTCCTCGGGCCTCACCTGTTAGACTATCCACGGACTCTGGACCCAGTGCCAGACCTCCTGACATGTCAGGTTCTCTTCACCCCAGTCTCCACACACTCCAACTGATAGCATGGCTGCTCCAGTTCCGTCGCTAGTCAGGCTTTGATCGGTCTCCAGCTGTAACCCATATTATCATCTCTTCTCACAAGCCGGAGATGTCCGTTGCTTATTTTAAAACTGTCTCGCTATGTTAAACTCATTTAACATAGCGAGACACTAAAAAAAAGCAACGGAGATCTTGCTTTCTCCGTTGCTTTTGCCCACAGCTCTGATGTACTGCGCAGGCGCGCAGTACATCAGAACTGCCG
Source organism: Protopterus annectens (assembly GCF_019279795.1). NCBI lineage: Eukaryota > Metazoa > Chordata > Ceratodontiformes > Protopteridae > Protopterus > Protopterus annectens. Next base: position 384,296,444 of record NC_056747.1, on the reverse strand, counting down.
CGGATGCCAGACATCTGCGGAAGGGCAGTAAACAGGCATTATACTATGCCATTATTTAAGAAAAGTAACAATTTCTTTTCTTAAATAATGTCATGGTATAATAGCAATAACCCACTTCTGGGTGTGGGTAATTCTAAATTCACGGTTGGCTTTGTTTGGTCCCTCAGGCTTCGCCCTCGGGACCAAACCACGCCAACCGTGGGTAAATTTAGCATTACCCACACCCAGGCGTGGGTTATTGCTATAATAGTAAGAGTACATAATATCTTTACTTCAGTAGTCCACTGTGTCATCTTTATTGCTGTTTTTTTGGCCTGTCAGTTTTTATGAGGTACTCTCAGCTTGGCCTTCTTTCCTCTGAGCCTGGTCTAGCACTACTGTAGGAATGTTTCTGTCTTGAATTCTGCATTGCCATTTTTTTCCTGTCCTGGCATCAGTGTGTACAGTAAAATCGGGCACTTTTTTAATTCTGGATTCTCTGCACCCAGCTATCTTTAACTATTCCTCTTCATGGTATGTAAAATAGTTTATATATCCCTGTTGTCTTGGTGAGATTCTATGAAAACTGGGTCCACCAAATAAAGGTACTAACCAAGACATGTGTGAATTCAGTTCCAGCAATAACACTACTCCTTTTCTTGCCGTTTTTTTCCATCTCTTCCTTCACACCCATGGGTCCCCGTCTTCCTCACTCCTTTTCATCTTTCCATATATTGGATATACTACCACAACAGACAAGTTTGTACTGGTCATCCTGTTGGTGGTGAGAGCTTTCCAGCCATGGTTAAATATGTTGGTCCATTTCTTGCAAGCTGATGTAAGGATCTGGCAGAGATTTCCTCTTTTTTTGTAATGCAGAAATATCCCATTTCCATGAGGTTCCACCTAAATTGGTAGAGAACCGTTTGTCTTGTGTCGAAGTGGAAATGGATGATGAAAAAGCTGAAGAAACCGAAATACTGGGATTTTAGATGCAGGCCTTTATGGAGAATAACAATCATACAGAATATTATTTTCGTTAAGTAGCAGAAAGTATTCTAATAACCAAGCCCAACACGGAAATATAGAAAGGAGGTTCTGCCAATATGGATGATTGCAACTACGGCTATAAGCAATAGATGAGTGGGGGGTGGAATTTTATTGGAGAAAACTGGCAAAGGAACCAGTTGTATTGAGAACAAATAACTAGTGAGGGAAAGGTAATAGAATGGAATAAGGCCAGTAATTTATTCTCTCAGATTAGAGATTACTGTATCAATCCTGGACAAGGAAGGCATAGGCAAAGAGAAATAAGGGGGTCCTAAATTAAAGACCAAGCACTGGTAGAGTTTTTAGTATTCTCTAGAACTGAAGCTGCCATTAAAAAAAAAAAGGAATAATTTAGAGCATATAAAATATTGCATGGCATCTATAAGAATCAATTGGAGGAGGTTAAAGATTGGGAAGAGGGATTGGTTAAGTAATTCACAAAAAAACAATGGGAGGATGTATGTATTTCCCAGATATGCAGCAAAATCTAGAAGATTTAGGATTTTTGCTTGGAAATGTTTGTATAGATGCTTTCATATCCTAAGTAGAATCCAGAGAATTTTTCCTTGGGTAGACTGCAAGTGTTGGAGGTGTGATGTGGAAGAAAGAGGTACTTGGGAATATATTTTCTGGGAGTGCGGTGGGTTGGGGGACTTTACGGATTCCCTGTGGGATTCACTGTCAGATGCTGGGTGGGTGGATGGTGTGATGAGGGAGATTTTTCTGAACTGTGATACAGAATCTGAATTGCCTAGACATGGCAAGGCCTTGCTGTGTCTAATTATGGTGACTGTCGAAAAAGCAATTACTAGAAAATGGAAGTTAAACCTAAACTCCTATTATATTAGAAATAGAGAATATAGTAAAAGACTTAAAACAACTGGAACTGAGATGTTTAGAAAAGGGTAGGAGCAAACTACATAGAAAAAAAAAACAGAAATTGTGAGAAAATACTTACAGGGGAGGAATTAAGGTTTAAAAGAAGGCAGGACTTAAAATGAGCTGTGTAATGTTTGACTGAAAATTGGGTAGATAAATGATGATTGCAATTGGGAGTGTCCGTATGGATTGTGATTTAAAATGCTTGCAACTAGGATTGTGTTGTGGTTTTTCATTTATATAAATGATTGTTTATGTTGTAAATGAGGGTTTAATAAAGATGTTTAAAAAGGGAGGCAGGTATAGGATAATTATGTAACGTTGTGTAGGTTGTATAATGTAGCAATACATACCCCCCTGAACTATATGAAGCGAGACATGATAGAGCTCCCTGAGTGTGTGTCCCAGCCAGGTATGTTCCTAGCCTCAAGCAGCATTCTACAGTAACCCAGAATGATGCCTCAATACAAACAGAAAATGATTGGCTTAGTTTCTGGTGTCATTCCAAGGGTCAAGTACCTGACAGCCTGGAATGACATGATTGACAAACCACTATGCTTTGCCAGAGATGGCCTGCATCTGTCCAGGCTACCCATCCCATCATTCATTCAGACCCCATACTGTGGGCAACAAAACAAAAGGAGGTGGAGTTAGAATATATGTGAAAGACATACATTCCTCTAGGCTGGTCAAACAGTATGATGCACAGGAAACACTCCAGGTGCAGTTAACAATTGACAAGACCCCTATTTAAGTCATAGCTAGCTAGCTATAGGCCTACAACTCTTGACTCAAGATGCCCACTCCACCTATCACCTGTCTTTGTATCTGTCAAGATTCAACCCTTTACCTTAATCCTGGGTGACTTTAACTATCCAACCATAGATTGAAAGAAATACTCATGCCAAAACACAAATGCCCAGAGATTGCTTGATTATCTTCGTGTTTCACTGTTGCAGTCATTACATTTGGGTTATCTGCTTACAGGTAGCCCTCAGTCAGCCTGATTAACAAAGCCTTGGGTCCTGTGTCAGTTGCTGTCCCTTCTTCCATGACGTCAGGTCGTGAGGGGTATAAAACATGTAGCTGACGCCATTACATCAGTCTTTCTTGCCGTGCGGTACCCGAAGCAGAAGCAGTTCACAAGTTCCAGTTGGCCAACTCCTGAAATTTTCATTTTCGAGTTTCAGAAACAAAGTCTTCAACTAAAGCTAAGTATCCTGTTGGGGAAACTTTTTCTTGCTCCTTACCGATGTCAGTAAACATTAATAATTGCATTACTTGCGGAAAGCAAATGCCTCGTAAAGATTTTAATTCGTACTGTATTCCTTGCGTAGACCCTGACCACAACGTACCTTCCTAACTGTTTTGTGCTTTATTTAATCGGCGCACTATCCGTCGTAGATATATTTTCGCCTCTAAATATTTCGGTTCTTGGTTTAATTGTCCAGAAATGTCATCTGTTAGCCATTCGACTACTGGGATTCCGAAAAAACTCAAAGATAAAGACCGAAACAGGCTGCCAAGGTTCGAAACTGCCGACGACGCTTCTCCTAAGCCAGTTCGCCAGTACTCGGTGAGGTGCTTTCACAGCCCCTGATACCCGCTACTTCTGATTCGTAGGCCTCTATTGAGACCCATTTGGAGTCCGGTATGCCGCGAGATGCTTCAAATATGGGGCCCGTGGATGTCTCTACATTGGATGGGTCCGGAGCCGCTATGCAGGCACCGGCTTCTGAGGGCATATTCAGGCCTACGGACTTGCCCATTAAACTGACGCCTCCTTCTTCACTTAGGCCTAAATCTCGAACCATGCCTAAAAAACCGACGCACAGGCCACATGCTCAGGCCTCTCTACCTAAAAAACAAAAATGCTAAGAATGGCTGAAGATCTAATAACTCTAATCAAAGGTAGCCAACCCCCTCCCCCTTTCTAAGAGGCCTAGGACTGAAGTTGTTTATAGGTTCATAGGTAGGTTCATAGGTTGGTACTAGGCTATCGGCCCTAGGGTCTATACAAGCCTAGCCATAACCATTCCCTGGCTGTTACTTCCCACCCGGTTTTCTTCCCTGGACCCCTGTCTAGCAGGGTGACTGACGTGATCCCCGGGGTGAATTTCCTTTCTCCCATCCAGTCATCAAGGTTCCTTTTGAAAAGGGCCAAAGAGGCGCTCTGACATATATGGGCAATCTATTCCAGAGTCTGGGGAGACTCTGTGTCAGGAACCTATCCCTCAAGCATGTTTTGTTTATTGTGATTACAAGGTTTAGATCCCTGAAGCGTGTGGCTCTGAGGGACTGGGATTTCTTTAAGTGTAGCATGTCCAACAGCTCTGGGTTTGACATGGCCTTGTATGTTAAGCAGAGATCGCCTCTGAGTAGATGATATGCGACAGAGTATAGTTGGAGTTCAAGGCGGTCAGCATAGGGCATCTGCTTTAGGCCTGTGATTCTTTGAGAGGTATTTCTGCGGCCTTTCCAGTTGCAGATGTCTTGAGAGGTACGTACTAAATGGGGCATAGTATTCTATAATGGGTCTAATGAGGGATGAGTATAGTGGGACCATGACCACCTCTTTTTCTGGATGAAAAACCCTTAGTGATGAGGTGGGCCACATAGGATTTCCTGACTGTTGTGGTGGTGTGGTTATTGAAGGGGAGACCACTGTCCACCTGTCCCCAAGTCTCATACTTTGTGTTTAGTGTACTGCCACCTGTGTGGTAATTCACGTGTACATGTTTTTTCCCCAGAGGGGATTACTATACATTTCTTGGCATTGAGCTTGAGCCCATAGCTCTGGCACCAAGCATCTGTTTCTGTAAGGCTCTTTTGTAGAGTATCCACATCATTTGGGGATTCAATAATGGCTCCCAGTTTGCAGTCATCTGCGAACTTTGTTAACCAGAGTCCCTTAGTGTTGGCCTGTACTTAGAGAAGTAGATGCCAAACAAGAGCAGTCCCAGGACTGAACCCTGAGGTACTCCACTTGTATTGAGCTGGATTTGGAGTCAGCTACTTTTACAGTGTGAGTTCCGTCAGTAAGCCATTTGGCAACTCCTAGAGTGATTTAGGGATCATTGCCTAGCTTAGTAAGTTTTTATCTATGATTCCAGAGTGGGAGTTGGTGTCAAAGGCCTTGGCGAGGTCCAGATAGGCTGTGTGGACTGCCTTACCCTCATCCATGGCTCTGGAGCCCTGATTCGAAGAAGTGAATCAGGTTCAGGAGACAAGATCGGCCCTTCACGAACCCAAACTGGGTGGGGTCCACTGTTTGAAGGTTGCCAATATCTTTGTTTACAAGTTCCATGGCCTTGGAGGTCAGGCTCATCAGACTGATGGAGCGGTAGTTCCTGGGACCCAAGGTGGATCCCCCCTCCATTTTACTTTATTTATTTTTTTTTTACAATAGCAATGTCTATTCTATAGTCCTCCACGATGCACCTCACCTTCTCCAGCCCTAGCATATGCTCAGGAGCTGTTCCTCCCCTGTTAGACCAAATATCTATATCATACTTGCCATGACTTCATCGGAGCCGGACACTTTCCCCGACTTAATTCTCCATATTGCACTTTGTAACTCTAGGGTCGGTTCAGCTTTTTCAGTATAGGTTGTACATGTCACAGTACAGCTTCTGTGGTGTCTTCATTCAAAGTTTCCTGAGGTACTCATTCCATCTGCTTTGATGTGTGTTGGACTGGTGAGCAGACTGTTACTGGTGCCCCTTGTTAACAACTGCTGGCTACTTTCTTTACCTTTCTGTTTTGTGCAGCAGCCTGATAAGAGTTTGTCAGCTATCTGCCAAGTTATTCTACTGAAGCTGGTAGAAGTTCTCTAATGCCTTATGTTAAGTTGTCAATCTCGCCTTCATTCTTGCTGGATGGGTTCGGAGCCGATCCTCGGCTCTGACTCGGCACTTTCTTAGCTCGAGAACTCCTTTTACCAGCTCGAGGCAACCCTATATCCCATGATGCAAGGCGGGACTACCTCAGATCTCGTTTGCCGCTTAGCGAAAGAGGTCTCCTTTGCCAGCTGAGGTAAGTTTTTTCTTGTTAAAGAAGAAAAAGTTCAGTTAAGGGTTTATTTTTTCCCTTTAGTGTTAGATTAGCTTGTACTTAGTTACAAACCACCCTATTCCCTTCCTTTTAAACTTTTATATTAGTTTTAAGTTTAAAGTTTTAGTCAGGCCTAGTTCCCCAAGTTATTCCCTTCCTGTGTGTCTGTGTAGGGATTAAGTTGTGTGTTTGTGGGGACTGTTTGTGTCTATCCTTTTTTAGGATGTCTAAGGAAGGCAAGGTCTCAGGCTTCAAGAAGTGTGACCAGTGCTGTCAGAAAATGTCCCTGACAGACGGTCACACTTCTTGTGTGTATTGCCTGGGGCCTTTGCACCTGCAGGACTCCTGTGCGTTGTGTCATGCTTTTAGCCAGAGAGTCCTGCAGGAAAGTTGGAACAAATTAATCCTCCGAGGTTTACTTAAACCTGAAGGTTCTCCTCCTAAGTCAGGGGCAGGAAAACCTCTTAAGCCACCGAAGGCTCAGGCTACAGTGTCCAAGCCTCCTCCGGTGGCTCCGGCTCCGTCTGAGCCGATATCGGCTCCGGCTGGAGTCGATACTTCTGTTAGAGTAGTTGGTTCGGTGCCGGCCGGCTCCGATACCTTGACTACTGTGGCCTTGTCGGCTCCGGCTGGAGCCGACACTTTATCCAGCATCGGAGCCGAGATATCCTCGGCTCCATCTGGGGTTCAAGGGATTTCGGCTCCGATGGCTTCGACCCGTAAGAGATCCCGGTCCCCTTCGATACTAAGTATTCACTCGGCTCCGGGGTCTCTTCTTTTGTCGGAGCGGAGCCATCGGAGCCGATCTTCGAGATCTTCCAGGCTGTCTGACCACGATTTGGAGAGGGTGGTAAGCAGGCTGTTGAAGTCTCAGGCACTGGCCCAAATGCTCCATAGCCCGTCTCAACAGACTTGGCTATAGCCCGATTCTTGAGATTCCTCCTCCGACTCCACACCAGAGTTCGGAGCCGGAGCTTCTTGGGACAGCGACTGTTTCGATGCGAGCCGATACATCCTTCGGCTCCGTCATCTTCGGCCCGATCTCCTCCTTGAGACCTTCCTTGGAGGGATCCGTCGTCGGGTTTCCACTGTCGGCTCCGAGGGGCTAGTGGCATCGGACCCTTGTCCGACCCCGCTCTCCCTCTCGGGGCTTCGGCTTTGGTAAGCTCGGCGCCGACATCGACCTCGAGCCTTCTCTCCTTGGAGCCGACCATTCCTGTTTCTTCGAGCGGGTATGTTCAGGTCTCCCGGGGAGAGGAGCCTTTGAGGTGATGAGGAGTGTCCTGGCCTCTGAGCCTGGTCAACGGTCTATCCCTCTAGCTCCTCCCTCATCAGTGCCTGCAGATGCCTCTTGCCAGCCTCTTGCTCTCAGGCCCAGGGATCCATCGCCCCAGGTTTCCCCACTGGGAATTTCCTCCTCTTCCGAGGTTTCTCCTGATCCTGCAGGGGAACCCCTCGGAAGAGGACGTGTAAGAGGAAACGCACAGACTCCCCTGAGTCTACTACATCTGATACCGACTTAGATGAGTCTGAGGGTTCCCCACGGTCCCCCTCTGAGGAAGTCTCATTTTCAGACATCCTAGAGCTCCTCCAACAGAGGGGGAATTGGCCCTCCATTGACCCCTCCCAGGATGAGTCTGTATACCTGGAGGCTTTTGGATCCCGACCCTCCACCTCCTGGGTGTCTCCGCCTTTCGACCCACTCATGCAGGTAGTGGCTCGGAAGGCGTGGGCGGCTCCAGATTCTGTGGAACCTGTCCCCAGGAGACAATCCAAGTTCATCACGGCCCCTTCGGATAAGCAGTTCCTGTCCAAAGGTGTCTCTGTGGATGCTATGGTGGTAGCGGCGGCCACTAAGAAGGAATTGGCGGATCCTTCAGTACCTGTCCATCCTCCAAATAAGGATTCCAGGACCATGGACAGGTATGGAAAGCGGATGTTTTCTTCAGTGACCTTTGCTATGCGTTCGCTGAATTACCTTTGTCACTTCACCAGGCTTCAACGAGATATTCTCAAGGAACTGGGAGAAGTAGTCCAGGATCCTTCTGCTGCTGGGGCTCAAGAAAAGATTGCCTCTCAGCTTGCTATCCTGAATTCTATATCTAACTCCTCCATGCGGCTCATATCTTATGCGGCCGATGGAGCGAGCAGGGCCACAGGCACAGGTGTTGCTCTTAGACGCCAAGCCTGGATGCGGCTGTGTAATTTTGCGGACCCCTTTAAGGCGTCCTTCACCAACACCCCCTTTGATGGTTCGGCTTTGTTCGGACCTCAGGTGAAGGATACTTTGAGCAGGACGGTAAAACTTTCTGCCGTTGGAGTCCAGTTTTCCACTCCTTCTAGACCATATCCCAAGGGTCAGAAGGGGGGGAAGATGTGGTTCCGTAAAGCCCAAGGAGCTACACCGGACACACGTGGTCAGTTTACCCCCAGAGGCAGAGGGGGTAACAATAATAGACGCCGCCCTAGAGGCAGGGGGGGTCCTCATAACCAGGGCAACAGGGAGTCTCTTCCTGAGAAGCCCTTTCAGCATCCCTGAGGTGTTGCCCGACTGCCCACCCTTGGAGGCAGTCGGGGGAAGAATTTCGCTGTACCCAGTAGCCTGGCAATCCCTATCACAAGAAAAGTGGGTACAGTCGATTATATCCGAGGGTTACAAAATCCCCTTCGAAAGGTTTCCCGTACCTCTACAATCCCTTCCAGACATCTCACCCGGTCAAAGGGATTTGGCAAGACAGGAGGTTTCAAAACTCCTGGAGAAAAGAGCCATCCAAACAGTACCGGCAGACCAAGTAGGATCCGGCTTCTACTCAAGATTCTTTTTGGTCCCCAAAAGGACGGGAGATTGGAGACCAATACTAGACCTAAGCAGACTAAACAAGTCTGTCAGAAAGGCAAGGTTCCAGATGGTCACGCTGCAATCCATTCTGCCCTTTTTGGGCAAGGACAACTGGATGTGCTCGATAGACCTTCAAGATGCGTACTATCACATAAAGATTCACAGACGCTCCAGAAGATTTCTCCGCTTTCGGCTGGGAGCCAGTCATTACCAATTCAGAGCACTGCCCTTTGGCCTCACTTCAGCCCCCAGAGTGTTCACCAAATGCATGGCAGTGGTCACAGCTCATCTGAGACGTCGAGGATTCCAGGTGTTTCCTTATTTGGACGACTGGCTCCTCTCCGCCACCTCCAAGCATCAGCTTCTTCAGTCCAGAGACTACACCCTACAGCTTTGCAAGAGTCTAGGAATTTCGGTAAATTTCAAAAAATCCTCTCTGCTGCCTTGCCAATCTATCACCTTTATAGGCGCAGAGTTAAATACCGTCAAAATGTTAGCCAGGCTAACAGATCAAAGGATTCTGGACATCCAGAAATTTGTTCAGCTTCTGTTACAAAGCAACAAGATCAAAGCCAGGTTTGTCTTGAAAGTTCTAGGCCTAATGGCTGCAGCCATTGTTCTTCTTCCACTGGCTCGCTTCCACATGCGTCTCCTGCAGTGGATGTTATTCACGCAGTGGTCGTACCACGATCTGCCCATGAGACACGAGATCTTAGTGACACAGTCTTGCAGGGCTCATCTACGATGGTGGATATCTTCCCCTCTTCTTCATCAGGGCCGACCCTTTGTTCCCCCTCCTCCAGTTGCCACAGTCACCACGGATGCCTCTCTGATCGGGTGGGGGTATTATCAGGGCAGGATGGTCCACGGACGTGGCAACCCATAGAATACCACCTGCACATAAATGTCCTGGAGATGAGAGCAGTGCTTTTAACGTTGCAAGCCCTCGACTTTCTTCCCACAGGGACTATTGCAGTACAGACGGACAACATGTCCGTGGTCTGGTACATCAACAAACAGGGCGGAACCAGGTCCTATCCCTTATGTCGAGAAGCTCTCAGACTTTGGCAATGGGCGATCTCTTCTCAGCGGTTTCTGATAGCAACGCACATCCCCGGCAGATCCAACCTATTGGCGGACAGGCTAAGCAGATCTATTCTGATGCCTCACGAGTGGTCTCTCAATCAATCTGTAGTGGATCAGATTTTTCTGAAGTGGGGCACCCTTGTTGCGATCTTTTCGCTACCCTCTAAACAGCAAGTGCCCAGATTACTTCACACTATTTCTCTTCCAGGCCAACCCTTGAGAGACTCTCTAACCCAGGATTGGCCTCGGGGACTTCTTTATGCTTTTCCTCCCTTTCCATTGATTCCACAAGTCATTCAGAAAGCCACCGTTTTGAGAGCCAAATTGATCCTCATTGCTCCATATTGGCCTCGACAAATTTGGTTTCCGTCTCTACATCATCATCTTCTGGTGCAGCCCTTGCATCTGGACCCAGTTCCGGATCTTTTGATCCATCAGTCGGGTCAGCAGCACCGGGCCATTCATTCTCTCAACCTCACTGCTTGGTTGCTCCACTTCCTTCCCTAGCCAGGCTACGAATGATTTCTGACTCAGAGACATTTTAGTATCTTCTTTAAAGTCGTCCACTAGAACTGTTTATGCTAGCAAGTGGCGACGTTTTTCGATTTGGGCAAACGCCAGAAATATTGATCCTTTCACCGCTCCTGTACATTCTGTTTTGGATTTCCTGGCGGAGGTTTTTCATTCGGGATCTTCGTCATCTACAGTCAAAGTTCAACTGGCTGCTATTTCCAAGTATCATGTTGGCTTGCATGACAATAACATCATGTCTCATAGGTTATGCAAAGCCTTTTTAAGAGGAGTTTTCCTCCTAAAACCACCTGTGAAACATCCTCCTCCGCAATGGGATCTAAACTTAATGTTGGCATCACTAATTCTACCTCCTTTCGAACCGTCTGCTACGTGTTCTTTAAAGCTATTGACGTGGAAAACTATATTTTTGTTGGCCGTTACTTCGGCAAGAAGAGTTTCTGAAATTCAGTCCCTCTGTATTCGTTCACCTTATCTGGTTTTTCATAAGGATAGGGTTTCGCTCAGAACTAACCCTTCCTTTCTTCCCAAGGTTGTAGCTCAAGCCAATATTAACCAATCTATTGATCTACCAGTTTTCTTTCCTAACTATTCTGACAGAGCTGAACAGAAGCTGCATTTTTTGGATGTTCATCGTCAGCTCAGGTACTACTTGCATAGGACTAAACAAATTAGAAAATCAGACCAATTGTTTGTCTCCTATGCGGAAAACAGGTTAGGTCTTCCAGTTTCTAAAGTGACCTTATCTAGATGGTTGACTTCCACCATTTCCTATGTGTACTCTCTAAGGGGCAAACAACTATCTTCTAAGCCAAAAGCACATTCGACCAGGAGTCTATCCACTTCTGTAGCCTTTCAGGATAGACTTCCCATTGACACTATTTGTGCAGCAGCTACTTGGGCCACGCCTCATACCTTTGTGTCTCATTACAAGTTGGATTTGGCCTCCAGAGATAGGGCCAGTTTTGGTTCCACAGTTCTCAAGAGTCTGTTCCATTGAGCCACCCGGGATACAGGTGCTAGGGACGCGGTCCCATCCAGCAAGAATGAAGGCGAGATTGACAACTTAACATTTAGAAGTTATGTACCTACCATAACGTTCCATGTTAGTTGTCTTCTCTCGCCTTCTTTCTTGCGTCCCTCCCTCCTTCCCCCTGGCCTGGACAGATCTTGGAGAGTTCCTATTTGATTGCTTCCTCTGGAGCATTGTTATGAGGACTTCTTTTAGGAATCATGGTTCCTAATTATGTTAGGATAAGTCTTTAGCAGGGTAGTTAGCTGCCAAATGAGATCTGAGGTAGTCCCGCCTTGCATCATGGGATATAGGGTTGCCTCGAGCTGGTAAAAGGAGTTCTCGAGCTAAGAAAGTGCCGAGTCGGAGCCGAGGATCGGCTCCGAACCCATCCAGCAAGAAAGAAGGCGAGAGAAGACAACTAACATGGAACGTTATGGTAGGTACATAACTTCTAATTTCTTTGCCTCGGCAACTGCTTTGATAATCTTTGTCAGACAAACCGTGCTCCTTTTCAGTTTGGTCCATCTCTCTCCCACTCCCACCACTTTATTTTCACTACAATGCTAAATGACTGAATTCCACCACCAGCGTTAAGTACCTTATTTCTATTATGGGCTTAACGACAGTTCTGTTCCATTATGATGTTCATCGTGTTTCACTGTTGCAGTCATGACTGTAGGGTTCTCCCTTGCCGGCAGGCAGTCCTCGGTCGGCCAGAATCCCAAAGTCTGGGTCCGGCGTCGGCTGTTCAGCCATGCTTCCTGACGTCAGAGCGCCAAGAGTACAAAGCTGACAGCCGACGCCATGTTCTCCAGTCTTTCTTGCCATGTGGTGATAGCAGTTCGCAAGTGCCGGTCGACTGACTCCTGACCATTTTTTCTAATCAAACTTCAGTCCGAAGACTTTCTTCTCCTACTCAAACCTAAGTACCCCGTTGGAGAAACTTTTTTCTTGCTCCAGTCCGATGTCAGAAAAAGTTAATTGTATTTCATGTGGGAAGCCAATACCTCATAAGGATTTTCATTCTTACTGTATTCCTTGTTTAGGGCCTGACCACGACGTAGCTAGTTGTCGGTTTTGTGCTAGATTCAATCAATGTACTATTAAACGAAGGTATGATTTTGCTTTTCATTACTTCGGTAGGCGTTTTAATTACAAAATGTCGGATACGGTTCCGGCTACCGGAGTTCACAAACGACGCAAGGACAAAGGCCTCCGAGGTCCAAATCAGACTATATCGCACAAGCAGAGCCAGCTTCAGGTTCGGCCATCGTCAGTGAGGTGCTTTTGCAGCCCCTATCGGCCATTTTGGAACAGATAGCCGAAACAGACTCCCACGAGGAGCCAACTAGGCCTTTGAATATTTCAGTTGGACCTTCGGACAATGCTCCTTCGGATGGGTCCGGAGCCGCTGTGCAGGTACCGGCTTCCGAAGGGGTTTTCAGGCCTACTCAGCTTCTTATAAAGGCAAAGCCAAAGACAAAGGCAAAGACTCCTTCCAAATCAAAGACTGCAACCCAGGCTTCTTCTGATCCGGCTCCCAAGTCTCAGAAACAGTTACTTAAAATGGCGGAGGACTTACTATGATTAGGGGTTCACATCCCCCTCCAGATAAAAGGCCAAGGCAGTACGTTTATTATGACTCCTCTGATCAGGCTTATGTTTCTTCTTCTGACCAGGAATATTCTTTCCCTCCTTATGAGGATTCTGATGCTGAGGAATCCATTCCTTCAGCTTCTCCCCCTAAGGATTTCTCTTTTGGGGAAACTTTGCATGAAATGAGGGAACATTTCCACTGGGAAGGACAGGAGTACTCTGAATCTAAGAAAAGACTAAGGGATTTTCTTCTTCTTCCCCAACATAGGCCCCTGGCTATTCCTCCTATTTTGGATATTGTGGATGATGCTTTTTCGGAGGCTAACTTAACTCCTGACTCTTCCTCCAGCTCCTGTTAAGCCAGACAGATACTATAGGGTTCCTGATTCCCACCAGTTTTTATTCAAGAACCCTACTGCTGACCCTGAAACCATTTCTCAGGGTCCTAAGGGCGTTAAGGCCGCTTCTGCTAAAAACCCCATTCCCACTGAGAAGGATTCCAGATCTTTAGAAAGATGGGGCAAAAAAGTGTACACTTCTGCTACTTTATCTATTAGGGCTTTAAACTGTCACTTTCATATGCTGTAATACCAGCAATTTCTCCTGTCTGTTTTAAAGCAAAAGCTAACTTCCATTTCCGCCTGTGCAGGTGATAAGGAACTACATGACTTATTGCATGCCACTGAACAAGTTGGGAAACATGGTTTACACTGTGAATTTGATGCCTTGGAGGCTTCTTGTAGAGCTGCTGCCTCTGGCACAGTAATTAGAAGGCATGCATGGTTAAAGGAACAAAATTTGCCAGATCAGGTAAAGGCTAAATTATTGGATGCTCCTGTTCAGCATAATGTTTTATTTGTATCTAAAGCTGAAGACGTGATTAAAAAGGTGGAGGACAAGGCAAAGTCCATGCAAACAGTTAATGATTTCTTACAAGTACAGCCACCCAGATTTGGCAGGAATTGGCCTACAAAAAATTGGTCCTTTCCCAATTCAGACAGGCCTCAGAGGGGTAGATATAGACGCCCCTGAGGTAGGCCTCAACCGCAAGCCTCTTATAGACCAAGACCGTGGACTGCTTCCACCCCTAGGGGAGGAGAAGACTGGTCGCAAGCTCATAGAAAACAGACTCAATGACTCCCTCTGTTGGGCTGCAGGAACTTCTTGCCTGGAAGCCCCCCTCGGAGGAAAACTCTCTCTTTTTCATCTAAATTGGACTTGTATAACCCGAGACAAGTGGGTTCTGGATGTGGTTTCAAGAGGTTACAAATTCCATTTTCATACCCCACCAAGGCCAAGCGGATGGCCAGATCTTCCAAAACATCAATGGTCAGAGGCATTAAACCAGGTGGAAGCTCTCTTGGCTATGAAAGCCATAGAACTAGTTCTACTTTCAGCGATGGGACAAGGTTTTTACTCGAGGCTCTTTCTAGTCCCCAGGAAGCAAAATCCATGGAGACCCATTCTGGATCTGTCAGTCTTGAACACTTTTCTAGAGATACCAAAATTCAAGATGCTTACTCTACAGCAGCTACTGCCAATGCTCACCAAAAAATGCATGGATGGTAACTTTGGATTTAAAAGAAGCATATTTACACATTCCCATCAGACAGGAATGCAGAAAATACCTCTGGTTCAAGGCAGGATCGAGGCACTACCAATTCTCTGCGCTGCCCTTTGGATTGTCTACTGCGCCCAGGGTTTTCAAGTGCCTGGCTCCAGTAGTAGCTTATTGCAGACTCAAGGGAATTCAAATTTACCCTTATCTGGACGACTGTCTTATTCAGGCAGACAGCAAGGATGTCTTACTCCAGCATCTGCAGTTTGTTCAGAATCTTCTCAAGTTCCTGGGATTCACTGTAAACATAAAAAAGTCAAATTTGACACCCTCACAACAGATAATTTTTCTGGGCGCTTCTCTAAACACAACAACCCAGATGGCATTTCTGACCTACGAAAAACAGTTACAGCTGGCTTCAACTTTCAAAACCTTGGCAACTACAACTCTATCTGCAAGGAGATTCCTGCAGGCTCTGGGTTACATGGCCTCATGCTTCCTTCTCGTGCCATATGCAAGACTACATATGAGGAAAATACAGTGGTACCTAAAAAGTGTATGGTCGCAGCATTGTCACAGCCTAGACATACTGATCTCCGTCCTGCCTTGTCTTCAAAAGGAATTCCTTTGGTGGTCCAAGGCATGTACTCTAAACAAAGGAAAACTCTTCCGTCCGCCTCCTGCTACTCAGATTCTAACCACGGACGCCTCAGATTATGCATGGGGAGCCCATTTTCGGGGCAGCTGTCTGCAGGGCCTTCTGACAAAGGATCAGAAGCAACTGCATATCAATTTAAAACAAATGTTAGCTGTTCAGAAAGCTCTATTGGCCTTCAGGAATCTTCTACAACCAGGACATCTACTGATACGGACAGACAACACCACAGTTATGTGGTACATAAACAAGCAAGGGGGATCTCATTCCTATCCCCTTTGCAGACTAGCCATGGATCTTTGGAACACAGCTCTAGCTTGCAATCTGGACCTTCAAGCACAGTTTCTACCAGGGAAGCAAATCTTCCTGGCAGACAGTCTGAGCAGAAACCTTTCGGATCCACACGAATGGATGTTGGACTCCGAAATATTCAAGATGATTACAGCAGTCTGGGGATGTCCTCACATAGACCTCTTTGCATTTCACCTCAATCATCAACTACAAATTTTTTGCACCAGGACTTTCCACGATCAAGCTTGGAAAGTGGATGCTCTATCATTCAGTTGGAGAAACCTCTCGGGATATGCCTTTCCGCCTCTTCCTCCTCTTCCACGGGTATTACTAAAGAGAAAGCAGGACAAGCCCAAGATGATAATCTTGCTGGCCCCAAATTGGCCTCGACAGTTTTTGGTACCCAACTCTGAAAAATCTTTTTCTAGAGCCACCCTGGGTTTTACCACAGATTCCGAACCTTCTGTCCCAACACCAGGGTCAGATTCTACACTCCCATGTCCTCTCAGCCTGGTGGCCTGGTTAATCCAGGACCTTGGATTCATTCTCTCCTACCCAAGCAGGTTATGGATGTCATTTTAGAAGCCAGACGTCCTAGCACTAGAAAATCTTATGCAGGAAAATGGAAAAGATTTTGTTCCTGGATGCAGGCTCAGGATTCTGATCCTCTTATTCCTAACATTCCTCAGATTTTACTTTACCTGTCAGACCTCTTAAATAAGGGTCTCTCTTTCTCTTCCATAAAGATACACGCCTCTGCTATTTCTGCTCATTATAATACAGACCCTCCGATCTTTTCCCACCAGCTCATAAGACAATTTCTCAGAGGAGCCAAGAACTTAAGGCCCCCTAGATCTCCTCCCATTCCTGCTTGGGATCTCAACTATGTTTTGGAAAAGCTCACCTTACCTCCTTTTGAGCCTGCTGCCTCATCTGACATCAAGTTTTTATCTTGGAAGACAGCCATCCTGTTAGCTCTGACCTCTGCCAGGAGGGTTTCAGAGTTGCAAGCTCTTATGGCTGTGGAACCTTATAGTATTTTTCATCAAGACAGGGTGTCTTTTAGGACTAATCCTACTTTAATGCCTAAGGTGGTTTCCAAAGTGGCTTTAAATCAAACTATTCACTTGCCAACTTTTTTCCCACTCCTCAAAATAAAGGGGAAAGGATCTTACATTCCTTGGATGTGCACAGACAACTACGTTTTTACCTGGACAGAACCAAGGACATCAGGAAATCAGAGCAATTGTTTGTTTCTTATGCTTCAAGTGTATTTATTTATTTATTTCCGTTTGACCGGGGAGGTCCACTGGGCTCAGGAGTCCCTTTTCAGTGGAGGCCCGGGGAGAAAAGCTCCACATTACATAGTAATATCAAAGATAAAACAAAAGATAAAATTAAATTCAGTTCAAAGATACAGATACATGTAGATGCAACAGTCAGCTAAGTGATAAGAATACTGGTAGATTGTGAATCAGAGACATTAAGAGGTATAGTATTTACATAAACATATGAGTTGTATATTGACATACGAGTCGTATATTGACATACGAGTCGTATATTGACTTGGTTGGTTGCACAGGTTACATAGTCTGAGTCATTGTTATGGCAGAGTAGTAGAACAAGCATAAATGTTGGGGAGGAGAATAAAGGGAGAGCAAACTATTTACAATACATACATATATACACGACAACAGTAGACAGAAAGTAAATCCAGGAACAAAGCTGATGGTAGTAGGAATTAGTATAGAAATAGAGTTAGTGTGTGTGGAGAAAAGTCTAGGTGGGAAAAGTGCAGTTGCACTTCCACCTAGAGAACAAGTAGGAATGGAGTAGAGTTTTGAAGTTGTTAGAATTTTCTGTCATTCGTAAAGGAGAGAGAGAGTTCCACTTTTTGGCTAAGGAAAAAGATAGGAGGTACTGCCCGGCAGGTCGCTTTGCTTTATGGACAGTGAGTAGGTTTAGGTGAGCAGATCTAAGTGGCCTGTTAGGGGTGTATGGTTGTAAGATGTTGGATAGCGCAGGACATTTAGAGGGGTTAAATAATAGCCTGTGGGCAGTGGTAAGTTGGTGGTAGTCTAGAAGGTTGGGAAGCTCTAGCTAGTTTAGTGAGCGGAGTGCAGAACAATGGTGGGAGAAGTGTTTGGCTTTGATGGCGAATTTTGAAATTTTATAACTCTCCATTTTTGAGGAGATGGAGGCAGATAAGTAGGTTAATAGAAGGGCTCCATATAAATAGTGATGGAAGAAGATAGGTAGTGGCGAGGGTTTGAGTAGAAGGAGAGAGATAGTGGATGTTTCTATATAACAGGCCTAATTTTTGATGTTTTCTTGATGTTGAGATGAATATGTGTGTCAAATTTTAGGTTTTCATCCATGGTGACCCCAAGGAGTTTGGCATAGGGAACAATTTCTATGGTTGAGTTATTGTGGCTTCTAATTTGGAAGGACTGTTTGTCAAGGGAGAAGGATTTTGAGTTCCCAAGGTAAAGCCATTTCAAAACAGACAATTTCTAAATGGATTGCTCATGGAATCATATTTTGCTATTCACACCATGGAAAGCAAATCCCAGGGAGTATAAGGACTCACTCTACCAGAGCTGCTGCCTCTTCAGCTGCCTTCCTCAGGGGAGTTCCTACCAAAGACATTTTGGAAGCTGCAACTTGGAATTCAGTGCATACTTTTTCCAAGCACTACAATCTACCTCTCTACTCTAAGTCTAGGGCAGGCTTTGCTTCTGCAGTCTTGCAGGGTCTTATAGCCGCCCCCTCTACTTTATGACCACCTCCCTTTCCTTCTGCTTTGGGATTCTACCCTACAGTCATGACTGCAACAGTGAAACACGATGAACATAGTACAGTTGTGTACACTGACCATAAATGTAGATGTTCGAGTGTCTTCACTGTTGCAGTCTGGGTTTCCCTCCCTCCTGTCCCCTCTTATTTTTTCTTTTGTGTGGTTCCCTTTTTCACCCTTCTTCTGAGGTGCATTTGCAAAGGGTATGGGACCTTACTCATTTTGGAACTTCTGACATCTGGGGCAAGAAAAACTGGAGAACATGGCGTCGGCTATCAGCTTTGTACTCCTGGTGCTCTGACGTCAGGAAGCATGGCTGAACAGCCGACGCCGGACCCAGACTTTGGGATTCTGGCCGACCGAGGACTGCCTGCCGGCAGGGGAGAACCCTACAGTCATGACTGCAACAGTGAAGACACTCTAACATCTACATTTATGGTAAGTGTACACAACTGTACTTTCACACATGCTGTTTTGAACACTGCCACTCTTTTTGGCTCCGACTATTTCCACTTCTTGGGCTGCTACTGCCAGGATTATTTCTTTGAACTTCTGTGCTTTCAGTTCAATCAACATCTATCCTTTCATCCTGGTCTCGGACCTTCAAATCTTTACTGACCACTGCTTGCAGCTGACTATAGCCATTAGTAGTTTTGCAATGATGGATAACCATTTCATTGGGATAGAATAGTTTGGCCACCACTAAGCCATCTGTGACGCAGAATCTAGATTGGCTTCTCTTTCCTATTGCGCCAATAATCTGGATCAATAATCCTCCTATCCAGTTGTTTGCCCAGATGTTAGCAGTCAGGCCACCTAACAAAATTAACTCATTTTGTCCCACTTTATCAATACAGCTCTGAACCTGCTGCCCTACTGTGGAACAAATGCTGAGATATTAAAGTCTTCTCTAGCTCTACACTGGAATCTCACACTAGTCTGTCACAGATTCTGAAAAGACCTCACTGCCTTCAAAAATTTCTCGCCACAACTCAAACAAGATTTGGTTCATCATCTTCCCGAGAAGATGACTATGGATCCCAGGCCAGGATACTTCACAGATATGCATTTTCTACCCGGTTTCCTGGATACATAGTGCATTCAGTCTCCATTCCATCATGTCATCCATTTCCAAGAAAAGTCCCATCAGGGAACCTATAAAATCAATGCCCCCAACATCAGCCACTACAGCATTCTTCAAAGAATGAGTCTGTAGTAGTCTTTCAGGACTCCATAATAAAAGAGCCACCCAACAATGTAGAAAGAATGAAAGAAAAATGAATTGTGCAGTTGCATCTCAAAACATCTAATCACAGTAAACAACTCAAACAGAGCAACCTTTGTGATACTCTGGTTGCACAGCCCTCTTAGTGTAGAGTCCAAAGCACTAAGTCAGAAGGTCTGAAAAGGGTCTGGGTACCAGTCCAAAACTAAAATTCATTTGACAAAAGCTAAAAGGTTCTCTTCAAAAACGGGCTGCTCCACTCTAAATAGGCCAGTTTGAAAGATAGTACAAGTGCCTACCATGAAAACTAAGGTCCCAAGGAAGTGAACTCAAAACCAGGTCTCAGTAGATAAAAGAACCTTCAAAGACACTCTTGCAGTTTATGATAGATCAGGACCTCTAGTAACTCACTGTAAAGACCGAAGGTAATTGCCACAGTGTCACTAAATCCAAATCGGAACAGTAAGATTAAAAACTATATTTTAACACTTAATACGTTTACTGAATTATCACTTGTGACATAGACAAATTTACATTTATACAAAAATAAACTGAATTAACAAATGAACATTAAACATTATACTTTCACATATATTCATAGGAAGTTACTAGGCTATTGGCCCCCAAGGCCCTTAAGCCTAGTCAAGAATTTAGCCCATGTTCCAAAAATTAAGCACCCTATGCCACTGTCCACAGCAGGGACCCAGGGGGAATCCCAGGGGTGTATTTTCTGTTCACCATGCAGTTATCCAGGCTGCACTTAAAGGTTTAATGAGCTACTCTACTTTAAGTGGAGAGGGAGTGTATTCCACAAAAGGGGGAGTCTCTGGGCACAAGTCTGTCCTGCCAACAAGTCCTATGGATATCACAGACCAGGTTGAGGTCCGCTCGTGCAGGTTACTTGAGTGGACCTTGACTTGCGGATATGCAGCAGTCTGATCAGGGCAGGGTCTGAAATTGCTCTGTATACCACACAGAGGTCACCTCTGAGGAGCCTGTAGGAGACAGTACAGGGGCAGGGCTTTTAGCCTGTGTAGGGTAGTTTGTTGAGGCCCTGGATTTGAATCTTCTGACCAGGATTCTCTCTCTTCTGATCTGGATTTGCCCTTATCTACTTATGAGGATTCTGATGCAGAGAATTCCATTCCCTGTACTTCCCCCTCCAGAGGATTTTTCTTTTGGGGAAACCTTATATACTCTAAGGGAGCATTTCCACTGGGAAAGCCAGGATTTTTCGGATTCAAAAAAGAGGCTTAGGGATTTCTTATTCCTACCTCAGCATAGGCCTTTAGCTATACCCTACTGTACTAGACATTGTTGGTAATGCTTTTTCAAAATCTAGTTTGGCCCCTGATTCCTTGCCTTCTGCTTCCAGAAGACCTGACAGATACTGCAGCGTCCCTGAGTCGCATTAAAAATCCTGTTGTGGATCCAGAGGCTATTTCACAGGGGCCCAAGGGCGTTAAGGCTTCTACTGCTAAAAATCCTACCGCTTCTGATAGAGACTCCAGGGCGCTGGATAGATGTTAGAAGGTTTACACTTCTACAACCTTTGACATTAGGGCTTTAAACTGCCAGTTTCATACGTTAAAGTATCAGCAACATGTTGTTGGATTGCTTAAACAGAAAATGATGCTGATTCCTGACTGTGTGGAAAATAAAGAATTATAGTATTTAATGCATTCTGTTGAACAAGTTGGAAAGCATACTTTGCAATGTGGTTTTGATTCATTAGAGGCCTCTTGCAGGGCTGCTGTTACTGGGTGTGTGCACAGAAGGCATGCTTTGCTAAAGGTGCAATCTTTGCCTGATCATGTTAAAGCTAAATTTGTTGGATGCTCCCTTAAATCAGGACTGCCTGTTTGGCAACAAGGCTGAGGAATTTCTTAAAAAGATGGAAGATAAAGCTAAATCTATGCAAACTGTTAAAAAGATTTCTTACAAGTTCAGCCTCCTAGATTCAGTAGGCACTGGCCCTCTAAGAGTTGGTCCTTTCCAGCACCTTCCAGGTCTTCTCAAGCCAAACCCAGACACAGCAAAAAAAAAAAAAACCGGTTTCAGTCCCAGGGAACACACAGGACTAAGCAGTGGGGGGCCTCCACTTCCAAATCTGGGAGTAATAAGACTCCCCCTTATGGTAAACTGTCTCTGACTTTCTTTTAAAATTTCCAAGCACTTATCAACGGACTGCCGCTTTGGGGGGAAAGATTGCTCTTCATGCAAAGAACTGGGAACTCATTACCCAGGACAAATGGGTTTTAAATATAGTGTCCCAAGGATACATATTTCACTTCCACACGTTGCCAACACCAAACGGGTGGCCAGACCTACCCCCAAATCAGTGGGCAGATACCCCAAAACAAGTGCTTTCTCCCACACATGGGGGGGCTATTCAGTTGGTGCCAGAAGAGGAAAAGGGACAAGGTTTTTACTAGAGACTTTTCCTGGTACCCAGAAAAGACAATTCATGGCATCCTATCCTGGACCTGTCTACTCTAAACACGTATTTGGAGATTCCAAAATTCAAGATGCTGACTCTTCACCAGTTACTATGCTAGGCAAGGATGCCTGGTTGGCAACACTAGATTTCTGCACTGCCCTTTGGCTTATCTACTGCGCCCAGGGTATTCACAAAGTGCCTAGCTCCATTTATTGCATTTTGCAGGCAAAGAAATATTCAAATATACCCATACCTGGACGATTGTCTAATTCAGGCAGAAAACCATGACATACTTTTGAATCATCTGGCCTTTGTACAAAGTGTGCTAATTTGTCTGGGGTACACCATAAACTAAACAAAATCGCACCTGGTACCCTGTCAACAAATTATATTCCTGGGAGCAAGCTTGAATACAGCTTCCCAGATGGCTTACCTCTCGCCAGAGAAACAAATTCATTTGACAACCTACTTCAAACAAGTGGCCACAAAAGCCCTGCTATCTGCAAGTCAAATTCTGCAAGCCTTGGGGTTCATGGCCTCCTGCATTCTTCTAATTTCATATGCAAGACTGCATATGAGGAAACTACAGTGGTATCTAAAAAGCCTATGGTGTCAACATTCTCAGGATCTAGAAGCAGTGATTCTTATCATACCTTGCCTACGCTTAGAATTTGTTTGGTGGGCGAGGCCTGACACCAAAACAAGGAACTACATTTCCCACCTTCCCCTGCTGCCCAAACCCTAACAGACGCATCAGACTATGCATGGGGGGGGGGCTCACCTGGCAGGGAAGTGCATTCAGGGCAAAAGGAACCCAAGTCAAATTCAACTGCATATCAAATCAAAAAGATATATTAGCTGTACAGAATGTTCTGACAGCCTTCAAGGATACCATTCTTCCAGGACATCTTGGGTAAAGATGGACAACACCACTATAATGTGGTACATAAACAAGCAGGGGGGTACACATTCTTACCCCCTCTGCAGACTAGCCACGGCATTGTGGAACACAGCCTTGAGCTACCAAGTGCACCTACAAGCTCAATTCCTGCCAGGAAAATTAAATACACTGGCAGACTAAGCAGAAACCTCATGGACCCACACGAGTGGAAACTGGAGCCAAGGATTTTCAACATGTTGACAAGTAAATGGTGGAGCCCAGATATAGACCTGTTTGCCTCTTCCCCAGAACTACCAATTGGACAAATTTTGCACAAGGACTCCCCACAAACAAGCCTGGAAAGTGGATACTCTGTCCTTCAGCTGGAAAATCCTATCGGTCTATGCCTCCCCCCCCCCCCCCCCGCCTCTGCTCTCCAAAGTACTACTAAAAACGGGACAAACCAAGGATGATTTTGATTGCTCCCGACTGGCCATGCCAACACTGGTACCCCCTCCTGCACAGTGTCATTGTTTTCCCCATGGCACCTGCCTCAAGACTCCTTCCCTGTTGTCTCAGCAGGAGAACCAGATTCTGCACACTCAGCTTCTAACACTGAACCTTGCAGCCTGGCTAATTACATAATCTCTCCTTTACCATCCATCAGTAAACCTGTGATGGATATCCTTTTAAAGGCAAGGAGGCCTAGTAGTACATAATCTTATGCTGAAAAATGGAAAATATTCTGTGCCTGCAACCATTCTCAAGAGATGAGCACGGCAGTGCCCAATTTTACCTCAGATTTTACAATACTTAACTGAGATGCTTCACAAGGGCCTGTCTTTTCCCCTCCATTAAAATCCACGCCTCAGCCATTTCAGCTCATTATAACACAGAACCTCCCTTCTTCTCTCATCCACTGCTGAAACAGTTCTTCAGAGGGGCCAAAAATCTGAGACCACCCAGGAGAGCTCCACCCCCAGCCTGGGACCTTAACTTTGTTTTGGAGAAACTCACTCTTCCTCCTTTCGAGCCAGCTGCTACTGCAGACTTAATTTCTTTCTTGGGAAAACAGCTTTCCTTTTAGCAATCACTTCAGCTAGAATGGTATCTGAATTACAGGCTCTTATGGCAGTGGAGCCTTTTTTCTTTCATGCGGACAGGGCGTCACTCAGAACCAATCCATCCTTCATGCCCAAGGTGATATCCAGTGTGGCTCTTAATCAGTCCATTCATTTGCCAACCTTCTTTCCCAGTCCACAGAACAAAGGGGAACGGATACTGCATTCCTTAGATTTGCACAGACAACTTAGATTCTACCTGGACAGGACTAAACCTCAAAGGAAGTCTGAACAGCTGCTGGTGGCATTTGCTGCAGGGCCAGAGGGGAAGGCTATTTCAAAGCAAACCATTTCTAAATGGATAGGTCATTGCATTAATTTCTGCTATAAGCACCATGGAAAACCTATCCCCAGGGGATCAGACCTCACTCCACCAGGGCTGCATCTACATCTGTAGCCTTTCTCAGAGGCATCCTTACCAGGGGCATTCTAGAAGCTGCTACCTGGAGTTATTTATATACTTTCACCAAGCATTATCATTTGCCAATTTTCTCTAAATCCAGAGCTGGCTTTGCCACTGCAGTCTTGCATGGCCTTTTAGCTGGTCCTATTGCTATCTAAATTCTTCCTCCCAACCATAGCTTTGGGAATCTACCCAAATGTAATGACTGCATCAGTGAAACACGAAGAACATAGTACAGTTGTGTACACTTAACATAAATGTAGATGTTAGAGTGTATTCACTGTTGCAGTCCTGGTTACCCTCCCTCCAGCCCCCTAATTGGCTATACCTCTACTTTTTTTTTTTACTCTGCTTAAAAGCCTTTTTGGTGTATTTGCTTTTTTGTTGGCGGTATATCATTGTACTTTTATGTTTAATTGCTCCCCATTTGGGGGGCACATGACATCAGTAGGAAGAAAAACTGATGTAATGGTGTCGGCTGCATGTTTTATACCCCCGACGACCATGACATCATGGAAGAAGGGACAGCAACTGACCAGGACCCAAGACTTTGTTAATCAGGCCGACTGAGGGCAACCTGCAAGTGGATACCCCAAATGTAAGGACTGCAACAAAAATACACACTAACATCTACATTTATGGTAAGTGTACACAACTGTACTATTTTGTCAATGCAAATGCCTTAGACCATTTGTTTGACACCCCCACAAGAGGTGAAAATATCTTGGACTTGGTATTAACCAACATGAGTAACTACTGCAGCATCTGTACAGTGCCCTCATCCCTTGTAAGATCCGATCACAGAGTAGTCACTTGTCACCATCTCTATTGACCCCCCCCCCCCCCAGCTAGGGTCAAACCAAAAAACTTCTTCAGAGCTGATTGCAAACTTCTGAGGGAAGGTATAAACAGCTTCACAGACCCTCCCCCTCCCTAGGAACTGGCAAATATGTTCAAACCTTTACCAGAATACAATATGAGCGTTTATATAGCTGCATGGAAACAGGAATACCAGACGGGATTAAATCGTCCTCCTCATGGAATAGTAAACCTGTCTGGTGGACATGTATAATAAATGAATTGTATAATAAAAGGAAAAGAAATGCTGTCTAGGACCAAGAAGGAGCAGGTGCCTAATTGGAAGCAATCTCTCCTTTGCCTGTGCAAGCAAATAAGAGCACTAGTGAAATCCTCCGAAGCAAACTTCAAGTTCAAACTGTCCACATCTACTAAAGACATTCCTAAGGCCGCCTTCGTATATGTCCACAGTCTCAAGGGAAGCACCCAGATCTGCTCAGAACTGGTGGCCAAGGACACCAAGTACACAAATGCTGTTGATATAGCCAACCTGCTGGCAGACAAGTTCAGTGAAAACTTCACTCCTCTGTTCCCCCCCATCTGTAAAACAGGACATCCCCAGTACCTGCCCCCCTCCCATTATCTCTAGAGAACAAGTCATCACTGCCCTCTCAAAGGCAAAAAAAAAATACAGCCTCCATGAGACCTGATAACATTCCAGGCTGCATCCTGTATGAACTCGTGTAGGAACTTTCAGCGCCATTAGACATTCTATTTAACCAGAGCCTGAGTACTGGCTTCATCCCAGCTGAGTGGAAGACAGCTACTTTCCTCCCTTTGCACAAAGGTGGAGCGTCCACTAGTCCAGGAAAGTATAGACCCATCAGCCTAACTAGCCAAATCTGCAAGGCCATGGAGTGGATTATCATGGACCTCCTTAACCAGGACATTAGCAACCTCCAAACACTTGATCCCACACATTTTGGTTTTGTCAAGGGGCGGTCATGCCAGTTAAATTTGGTTGACTACTTTGAGACAGTCACCAAGGCTGTAGATGAGGGGAACACTGCACACTGCCTACCTTGACCTGGCTAAAGCCTTCGATATTCCCCACTAGAGTATAATAAACTGTCTTGACTAGGCATCAATCCATATGTTAACAGATGGGTAGCAAACTGGCTCACTGATAGAACCCACCTAGTCAAAATAGGGGAAGCCACCTCAAGTAGTAGTCCTGTAACAAGCAGTTTACCCAGGGATCGGTCTTGGGGCCTCTGCTGTTTGAGATGTACTTCTCAGAGGTGCAGGCCAAATCTAGAGGACTATGGCTGACCAAGTTTGCAGATGACTGCAAGCTGGGTGTTGTCATAAATTCCCCTAATGATGTTGACATCTCCAAGAGGCTGTCACCCAAACAAATGACTGGTGCCAGAAACAGAGCCACAGACAGAATGCCAAAAAATGCATAATCTCTTTTAGGGAGAGTGACATCCCCACATATTCTCAAATTGATGAGGTACTAAGCACGCAATCGGTCGTGAGGGACGTGGGCACCCAGGTTGATAGTAAACTGACATTGCAATATTGCCTGCATTGTATGGAAAGCTGTCTACATGGCCCACCTCATTAATAAGGGTATCTCATCCAGGGACAAGGTGGTCATAACATCCCTGTAAGACCCGCTATGGAGTACAATGCCCTTTTCAGCATGTACCACACAAAGCACATCCAACAGCTGGAGAGACCACAGAGGTTCACCCAGAGAATCCAGGGCCTCGACTACCCTACACAGGCTAAAAGCCCTGTCCCCTGTACTGTCTCCTACAGGCTCCTCGGAGGTGACCTCTGATTGGCATACAGAGTAATTTCAGACCCTGCCCTGATTGGACTGCTGCATATCCGCAAGTCAAGGTCCACTCAAGTAACCTGCACGAGCGACCTCAACCTGGTCTGTGATATCCATAGGACTTGTTGGCAGGACAGACTTGTGTCCCAGAGACTCCCCCTTTTGTTGAATAGACTCCCTCTCCACGTAAAGCAGAGTAGCTCATTAAACCTTTAAGTGCAGCCTGGATAACTGCATGGTGAACGGAAAATACACCCCTGGGATTCCACCTGGTTCCCTGCTGTGGACAGTGGCATAGGGTGCTTGCTTTTTGGAACATGGGCTAAAATCTTGGCTAGGCTTGTAAGGGCCTCGGGGGCCAATAGCCTAGTAACTTCCTATGAATATATGTGAAAGTATAATGTTTAATGTTCATTTGTTAATGCAGTTTATTTTTGTATAAGTGTAAATTTCTGTTACAAGTGATAATTCAGTAAAGGTATTAAGTGTTAAACAATATTTTTTAATCTTACTGTTTTGATTTGGATTTAGTGACGCTGTGGTAATTACCTTAAGTCTTTACGGTGGGTTACTAGAGGTCCTGACATGTCATAAACTGCAAGATTGTCTTTGAAGGTTCTTTTATCTGCTGAGACCCTGGTTGGGAGATGATTTCTTTGGGACCTTAGTTTTCATGGTAGGCACTTGTGCTATCTTTCGCACTGGCCTATTTAGAGTGGAGTAGCCCTCATTTGGAGAGAACCTTTTAGCTTTTGTCAAATGAATTTTAGTTTTGGGCTGGTACCCAGACCCTTTTCAGTCCTTCTGACTTAGTGCTTTGGACTCTACCCTAAGAGGGCTGTGCAACCAGAGTATCACAAAGGTTGCTCTGTTGGAGTTGTTCACTGTGATTAGATGTTTTGAGATGCAACTGCACGATTCATTTTTCTTTCATTCTTCCTACATTTGTGGGTGGCTCTCTTATTATGGAGTCCTGAAAGACTACTACAGATTCATTCTTTGAAGTATGCTGTCGTGGCTGATGTTGGGGGGGGGGGGTTCCCTGATGGGACTTCTTGGAAATGGATGACATGATGGAACAGAGACTGGATGCACTATGTATCCAGGAGACGAGGTAGAAAATGCATATTTGTGAAGTATCCTGGCCTGGGATCCATAGTCATCTTCTCGGGAAGATGATGAACCAAATCTTGTTTGAGTTGTGATGAGAAATTTTTGAAAGCAGTGAGGTCTTTTCAGAATCTGTGACAGACTAGCATGAGATTCCAGTGTAGAGCTAGAGAAGACTTGAATATCTCAGCATTTGTTCCACAGTAGGTTCATAGGTTTATACTAGGCTATCTGCCCTAAGGCATTTATAAGCCTAGCCCAAATTTTTGTGGCTTACGCCACCCCTTATATGAAAAAATACTGTGCCCATTAGTTTGTTGTGCCTCTGTCCAGCAGTGACACAGAGATGATTCCCGGGGTAAACCTACGATCTCCCATCCACAGGTCAAGATTT
Organism: Protopterus annectens; assembly: GCF_019279795.1. Taxonomy (NCBI): domain Eukaryota; kingdom Metazoa; phylum Chordata; order Ceratodontiformes; family Protopteridae; genus Protopterus; species Protopterus annectens. The sequence continues at coordinate 384,267,898 of NC_056747.1, read as the reverse complement.
CTCTTGAACAGAGCCAGCGAGGTGCTCTGCCTCACATGGACCGAGATTTTATTCCGCAGCATAGGGAGTCTCTGAGTGATAAATCTATCCCTCCAGCACGTCCTATTTATATCCGTGCTAAGGTTCAAGTCGCTTGCTCTAGTGGTTTTGGTGGATTTGGATTTTTTGAGGTGGAGCATGTCCATTAATTCCGGGTTGGACATGTCACCTCTGAGCAGACTGTATGCGACTGAATAGAGCTGGAGTTTCTTCAATCTGACAGCATATGACAGATTTTGGAGTCCCTTTATCCTTTTGGTGAGGAACTTTTGGAGTCTCTCCAATTGCTGTAGATGTCGGGCGAGATGCATCCCAAATGGGGCATTGTACTCTATCATTGGTCTGATAAGTGAAGAGTACAGGGGAACAATGACCTCACTTGATCTGGATGTGAATCCCTTCATGATCAGGTGGGCAATGTAGAAGGTCTTTCTAACCACTTTAGCAACGTGAGTGTCAAAAGAAAGGCCACTGTCAACCTGGGTCCCCAGGTCCCTAGGTCCCTGATAACCTCTTCTGTGCTTAGTCGATTGCCACCTATATGGTAGCTTGGGGTTACCTTGTTTTTCCCGAAGGGTATGACTATACATTTTTTAGCATTTAACTTCATGCCATGGCTCTGGCACCAGCTATCTGTTTCCGTGAGTCCCTTCTGAAGGATATCCGTGTCCGATGCACTTTCCACTGTGGCGCCCAGTTTGCAGTAGTCTGCAAACTTTGTCAGCCAAAGTCCTCCCATGTTGGCCTGTACTTCTGAGAAGTAGATGCCGAACAATAGGGGGCCAAGGACCGAGCCCTGTGGGACACCACTTGTGACCGGCTTGCAGTCTGACATAGCGCCAGCAACTCTAACCCTGTGGGTTCTGTCCTTAAGCCAATTTGCAACCCATCTTGTGACATATGGGTTTACATTTAAGCTGGTAAGTTTTTCTACAATACCCGAGTGGGGTATTGTGTCAAGTCTTTGCAAGGTCAAGGTAGGCTGTATGGACTGCCTTTCCCTCATCAATGGCCTTGGTGACTGTTTCGAAGAAGTCGACCAAGTTCAAAAGGCATGATCTGCCCTTGACGAAGCCAAACTGGGTCGGGTCCAATGTCTGCAAGTCCCCTATATCTTTGTTTATGAGCTCCATTATGATGCTCTCCATAGCTTTGCAGACTAGACTTGTTAAGCTTATGGGGCGGTAATTACCAGGGTCCGTAGAGGCACCGCCTTTGTGGAGTGGGACCACAGTTGCCGTACGCCACTCCTTGGGCACGTATCCTGTGGTAAGGCTGAGATTAAACAGCTGCCTTATGTGGGTTTAATTCCTCATTTAGCTCGTGTAGCACACAGCCGGGGACACCATCTGGTCCCATTGATGCTGTGTTTTTAGCTTTAGAGAGAGCAGCTTTCACCTGCGCATTTGAGATGTCTGGGAGGCTACACTGGCTGGGATAGTTCTCTCCTTTAGGGGGGGAGAGGGGGGTGAAGTTTGCACTGAACCTGTCTGCCAGTATGTTGGCAATGTCTGTGGGTTCAGTGATTTTTGTGTCATTTTGGACTAATTCTGAGCATATCTGGGAGTTTCCACCCAGGTTCCTAACATAGCTGAAAAAGGCCTTATGATTGTCCTTTGAATCCATGGCAATTTTTCTCTCAAAATTGGCCTTAGTTGATTTTATGAGCGCTCGTATTTTTTTACTAATAATGATCAGGGGTGACTTCCCTTTTATGGATTTTGTTTGATCATGTAATAGCTTTTCTCCTCTTATTGTAAAGTTTGTTTATGGCTGGGGTCCACCAGACTGGACGTTTGCCCTTTGTGGAAAGAGTCTTGGTTTTATTTGGGATTGCCTGATCCATGCAGTCCTGGAGGTGTTCATAGAAGGCATTTGTAAGGGCTTCCGCAGCTTGGGTTTTGGTTTCCACTGGCTCAGGGGCCTTGAAGGATACCACACCAGTCTTGAGTAGTGTGAAGTTTGCTTTAGAGAAGTTCTTCACTGTGATCTTTTTTGTTTGGGGTGGGGGCGGGATGTGGATTTCCAGTGAGATTAGTTTATGATCATATCTCACCAATGAGGGATATACTTCCGGTGTGGAGCATTTTGTCCCCATGTTTGTGATAATGAGATCTAGTATATTTTCTCCTCTCGTGGGAACAGTAGTGCAGCAGGTTCAGAGCTGTATTGATAAAGTGGGACAAAATGAGTTAATTTTCCTTCCTTAATGATTTTGAGGTATACTGTGTGCATTTGCTTTTTACTAACTGTATGAATGTAATTACACATGTATTTTTTTTACCTTCAACACTATGCAACTTAGATTGTATTTGCATTGCTTTTGGAGCTTTTCTCCCCGGGCCTCCACTGAAAATGGGCACGTTCTGGCCTAGTGGACTTCCCCGGTAATCAAACTGGAAATAAATAAAATAAATAAATTTTGTTAGGTGGCCTGACTGCTAACATCTGGGCAAACAACTGGATAGGAGGATTATTGATCCAGATTATTGGCGCAATAGGAAAGAGAAGCCAATCTAGATTCTTTGTCACAGATGGCTTAGTGGTGGCCAAAACTATTCTATCCCAATGAAATGGTTATCCATCATTGCAAAACTACTAATGGTTATAGTCGGCTGCAAGCGGTGGTCAGTGAAGATTTGAAGGCCCGTTACTAGGCTGAAAGGATAGATGTTGATTGAACTGAAAGCACAGACGTTCAAAGAAATAATCCTGGCAGTAGCACACCAAGAAGTGGAAATAGTTGAAGCCAAAGAGTGGCAGTGTTTCAAAACAGCACGTGTGAACATGATAGAACAGAACTGTCATTAAGCCCGTAATAGAAATAAGGTACTTCAAGCTGGTGGTGGAATGCAGTCATTTAGCATGGTGGTGGAATGCAGTCATTTAGCATTGTTGTGAAAATAAAGTGGTGGGAGTGGGAGAGAGATGGACCAGACTGAAAATGAGCACCGTTTGTCTAACAAAAGTTATCAGAGCAGTTGCAGTTGCAGAGGCAAAAAAAAAGGCATTAGAGAACTTCTACCAGCTTCAGTAGAATAATTTGGCAGATGGCTGACAAACTCTTCTCAATTTGCTGGGCAATAACAGAAAGGTAAAGAAAGTAGCCAGCAGTTGTTAACAAGGGGCACCAGTAATAGTCTGCTCACCAGTCCAAAAGACATCAAAGCTGATGGAATGAGTACCTCAGGAAACTTTGAATGAAGACACCACAGAAGCTGTACTGTGACATGTACAACCTATACTGAAAAAGCTGAACCGACCCTAGAGTTACGAAGTGCAATATGGAGAATTAAGTCTGAGAAAGTGTCAGGCTCCGATGAAGTCATGGCAAGTATGATCTAGATATTTTGCCTAACAGGGGAGGAACAGCTCCTGAGCGTACTCTAGGGCTGGAGAAATTGAGGTGCATCTTGGATGTATGTATATATCTATACCGCTCCATCAGTCTGAGCCTGATTTGCAAGGCCATGGAACTTTATAAATAAAGATATTGGCAACCTTCAAACACTGGACCCCACCCAGTTTGGGTTCGTGAAGGGCCGATCTTGTCTCCTGAACCTGATTCACTTCTTCGAATCTGTGTCCAGAGCCGTAGATGAGGGTAAGGCAGTCCGCACAGCCTATCTGGACTTCGCCAAGGCCTTTAACACCATCCCCCACTCTGGAATCATAGATAAACTTACTAACCTGGGCATTAATCCCTAAATATCTCGATGGGTTGCCAACTGGCTTACTGACAGAACTCGCACTGTAAAAGTAGATGACTCCAAATCCAGCTCCAGACAAGTGGAGTACCTCAGGGTTCAGTCCTGGGACCACTCTTGTTTGGCATCTACTTCTCTGAAGTACAGGCCAGCACTAAGGGACTCCGTCTAACAAATTTCGCGGACGACTGCAAACTGGGAGCCATTATTGAATCCCCAAATGATGCGGATACTCTACAAAAGAGCCTTACAGAAACAGATGCTTGGTGCCAGAGCCATGGGCTGAAGCTCAATGCCAAGAAATGTATAGTTATCCCCTTTGGGGAAAAACATGCACCCGTGAATTACCACATAGGTGGCAGTGCACTAAACACCGAACGTGTGCTAAGAGACTTGGGGACACAGGTGGACAGTGGTTTCAACTTCAGTAACCACAGTGCCGCAACAGTCAGGAAATCCTGTGTGGCCCACCTCATCACTAAGGGTTTTTCATCCAGAAAAAGGGTCATTGTCCCACTGTACTCATCCGTCATTAGACCCATTATAGAATACAACGCCCCATTTAGTATGTACCTCTTAAGACATCTGCAACAACTGGAAAGGCCGCAGAAATACCTCACTAAAAGAATCACAGGCCTGAAGCAGATGCCCTATGCTGGCCGCCTTAAACTCTAGCTATACTCTGTCGCATATAGTCTACTCAGAGGCGATCTCTGCTTAACATACAAGGCCATGTCAAACCCAGAGCTGTTGTACATGCTACACTTAAAGAAATCCCAATCCTTCAGAGCCACACGCTCCAGGGATCTAAACCTTGTCATCACAATAAACAAAACATGCTTGAGGGATAGGTTCCTGACCCTGAGACTCCCCAGACTCTGGAGTAGACTGCCCATACATGTCAAGCAGAGTGCCTCTTTGGCCCTCTTCAAAAGGAACCTTGATGACTGGATGGGAGAGAGGAAATTCACCCCGAGATCACGTCCGTCGCCTTGCTAGACCGGGGTCTCGGGATTTAAATAGTGTGGGAAGAAATAGCCAGGGAATTGTTATGGCTAGGCTTGTATAGGCCCTAGGGCTGATAGCCTAGTACCAATCTATGAGCAGTTCGGTTCAAGATGGAGTACAGTCGATTTGATGTTTGCAGTGAGAGATGGTAGAGAAGAAGCTGGAGAGGAGGACAGAGCCCAGCTTCGGTATTCCTAGACTTGGGGAAAGCATATTACAAGGTCCCAGGAAAATTTAGGCAGTCGTGCAGCAGTACAAAGTTATGAAAACCATTGGTAGAGTTAATGCATATTGTGTTCACGGAACCAGTGACATGAGTGATCAGTGCTGTGAATTAAAGTAAGGTTCCCATTGGAGTGGGTGTCCGTCTCTGTGCAGTTCTGACCCACTGCTGCTCATAGTGGTGAGGTATTGTGTCTGGAAACAGTTTGGTAGGGATGGCTCAACAAAGTTGCTCTACGGAGGTGATGTAGCACTACAGGGTGACTTTGTACAGGAATTTGGAAGATATTGAGGGGCTGTAATGGAAAACCGAAGGTGCACTGGATGGAAAGGAATAATGCCAAGATAGTGGTCATAGTAGAAAATGGAGGAGAGGTTGAAAGAAGCTGAAAAGGAAAGTGGTGAACAGGTTATTAGCTTCAAGTACCTAGGGGTTGGGGTTGAGGCTAAAGGAAGTCTGAAGAGTTGCTGCAGCCAACTAGCAGGTTTCGGAGGTAGTGCGACACAAGAATGCCAACTTGGCCAAAAGGTAAGTTACATAAAAAAAAGTGTTGTAACTATTGCTTTTATGTGCCACAAACTTCACTTGGACAGTGAAGGCTGAGCAGTTGAGGAAGCTAGAGAGGGTTGAGATTGTCTGAGACCAGTAGTAGGATATACTTAGACTGATGAAATGATGATGACATTAGAATGGAGGCCGAAGTAGCCTCAGTTTTGGGAAAAGTCAAGGGGAAATAGATTATGGTGTTTTGAGCTCTCGGGCAGAAAAGCAGGAAAATTAGATTTTGAGGAGATGGAGGCAGGAGGAAGTTAGGCTGTCTAGCTAAAAGAGGTGTGCGAGACTGCGATAATCCTGTCACGACCGTTAAAGCTGGAAGGAGAGTTGCTCTGAATCGAAAGAGTAGCAGTTAAGATACTTCGCAGTGTATAAAATAGAAAAAAGGTTATGCTGCTGTCTGCAGCCATTCTCAGTGGGTAGATTGGGTTTGCTTCTTCTGCGGACCCAGCCAATGTTGTTCAGCTGGGTCTGCAGACCCAGCTAATGTTGTTGAGCTGCCACGTGGGACTGTATGTGCACGCCATGGTATAGGAGGTGGAAATACTCGCAAAACAAGTAGTTAACACCTCATCTGAAAGACACTGCAGTTCACAGTCTGTGTGGATTGATACTGCTGTCCTTCAGATATCTCTACACAGCGGATTTGCTTAAGTCTTACCTGTCCAAAATGAAAATGTTTATTGGTGCCTGAGAAGGGGAGAGAACTGTAGTAGAACACAGGTGGGTTTTCTGGGGGACTCTACTTGTTGAAGTGCTTCTCTCAACCATTTTAGCTAGTCTTCCCTTGGTCAACCTATAGAGAGTCAATTCAAGGCTTTAAGATCACCTAGCAAGAGAATTGCCATCCCTTGGGACCTTAACTGTGTCATAAAAAACTTTAATTGGGCTGAAGCTGCGAACTCAAATGGAGCCCGAGTAAAATTCCTAACTTGGAAAACTAACCTGACTGTGATAACATTAGCCAGAAGAGGGTGTTAACTTGCTTCTTTAAGATGCATGTCCTGCTCTTTATATGAACAGGATGAGCCTGAGAACCACCTCAACTTTCATGCGTAAAGTAGTAATGGCGTACACTTTGATGCAAGCTGTCCAGCTGAGCACAATGAATGCATTTCTGCTATTCCTCCCATGAAGGGGGATGCGGGATACTTGCAAGCCCATAGCACAAGTAGGCACAGCCAATACTATAGCATTCCTTACAGAGGTTGTCTTGTAAGCCGTTGTGGGAGCAACTATTTAGATGTCTGTGACCAGCTTTTCCAAATAGTACAGACTAAGGGTGGTTTCTTGGGCTAGGGTGGGACTTGCTGTAAAGCATGCTGTGTTCTATTTATCCCTTTCAGTCCATCTCCCCTGCAAGCTGTAGCTCTGGGAGCCATCTGAGTAGTTAGCCTAATACAACAATGATTTAAATTAAAATAATAAAATTGTCCAAGAACTTCATATAATTTTAGATGTTAAGAGTACATCACTGTTGGAGTGCAAAACAACCCTTTACCATCCCTCCATGTTATCTTTTGAGTTGGGGCATCCCATCCTTAGATGTCCTTCAAGGATGCATCTGCAGTCCTAACATATGGGTTGTCCTGCCTCCGGCAGCCCTTCGGTCGGCCGGATTCCAAAGTCTGGGTCTGGCCTCGGCTGATGTCGCACTTCACCCGACGTCACAGCTGCTGGGGTATAAAGGCATCAGCCGACACCATTTTCCTCAGTCTTTCTTGCCGTGCGGTGCCCGAAGCAGAAGCTGTTCGCAAGTGCCGGTTGGTCAGCTCCAGAGATTTCTACTACCGAAGACTTCTAAAAAAGCTAAGTACCCCGTTGGGGACTCTTTCTTGCCTCAGCCGATGTCAGACAAAGTAAATAATTGTTTAACTTTTGGGAAACAAATACCTCATAAGGATTTCCACGCTTACTGCCTTCCTTGCTTAGGCCCAGACCACGACGTATCAGCTTGTCTAGCCTGTGCTTCCTTCAACCGACGGATGCTTAGACGTCGGTCGGAGTTTGCAGAGGAGTTTTTTGGTCCCGCTTTTGCATATAAAATGCCGTCTGAGACTCCGACTACACAATTAGCTAAAAAGCTCAAGGAAAAGGACCGACACTCGCGGTCCGCGGTTTTGGCTGAAACCACGGTTAAGCCAACCGCGAGTGTCTCTGTTTTGGCTGAAACAGAGTCCTCGGTTCTTCCTTCGGCCGAAAGCATGCCTCCGATTACCGAGGCCTCACAGAGCATGGCTGAATCTGCTACTGAAATTACTGCTACAGAAGCAGGTACCCAGGATTTGTCGGACACTATTCCTTTAGACATTTCTACCCCTGCACGTGGGGCTGCTAGACCCCCTGCTTCTATGTCTATCAAGGCCTTTTCCAGGGCTAAAGCAGCTAAATCTTCTAAGGCCTTACCTGCTAAAGCTCCCTCACACAGGCCTACCTCTAGTTCCCAGATACTCAGCCTGGCTGAAGATCTTATTTCTTTGATCAGGGGATCCCAACCTCACCCAGACAGGGCCTCTCAACCTCCTCCAGATAAGAGGCCTAGGACTGAACCCCCAGAACCTGTCTCTACAGACTACTCCTCGGATGACTCAGATATTTCAGACCACCAGCAAGGCCCATATTCTCCTTATGAGGATTCTGATGCAGAAGACTCCATTCCTTCTGCTTCTCCTCCTGAAGAATTTTCTTTTGGGGAAACCCTACATTCTATGAGGGAACACTTCCAATGGAAGGGCCAGGATTTTTCAGATTCAAGGAAAAGGCTAAGGACTTTTTTACACTTACCACAGCATAGGCCTTTAGCCATTCCTCCAGTACTATCAGTTGTTGATGATGCATATAATGATGCCAGTACTGCCCCTGATTCTCTTCCTCCGGCCCCTGCCAAGCCTGACAGATATTACAGGGTCCCGGACACACACTACCACCTGTATAAGGCTCATGTTGCAGACCCAGAAACCATTTCACAGGGCCCTAAAGGTGTGGCAGCTGCCTCTGCCAAAAACCCTCTTCCCTCTGAAAGGGAATCTAGAGCATTAGAGAGATGGGGTAAAAAGGTTTATACTAATGCTACTCTTTCGGCCAGGGCCTTAAACTGTCAATTTCACATGATTCAGTACCAGGAATTTTTGTTAGACCAGCTAAATAAAAAAACTGTCCTCTCCTGAACCTATAGACCGCAAGTCCCTTCAGGATTTGGTACATAACTCTCAGCAGGTCAGTAATCATTTCTTAAAATGTGGCTATGATGCACTGGAGGCTTCCTTTAGATCAGCTATGACTGGAGCAGTGATTCGAAGGCATGCCTGGTTAAAAGAACAATCCTTACCAGACCATGTTAAGTCTAAACTCATAGATGCTCCTATGGAGAAACAAAGTTTGTTTGGCTCCCCTGCACAGGAGGTTCTAAAGAAAGTGGAAGAAAAAGCAAAATCTGTCCAAACAGTCAAGGATTTCTTACAGGTCCAACCGCCGAGGTTTAGCAGAAATTGGCCTTCGAAGAATTGGTCCTTTCCAGACACCTCCAGAGCACAGAGAGGCAGAAATAGGCCAAGAGGCAGAGGTCAATCTAGGGGTGCCTACAGGGGACGTCAGTGGCAACCTGCCAACCAGAGAAGTGCTGCCACAGATGCAACTACAACCACTTCCACAGGACAGACACAATGACTTGGCTCTGGTTCCACCTACCAGGGAACAACTGGAAGCACCCTTGGGAAAGCTAGCCTTATTTTCCGACAACTGGCATTGCATTACAGGAGACAAATGGACTTTACAAGCAATAGACAAGGGCTACAGGTTTCACTTCCACACTCTACCAAAAAAGAGAGGAATACCAAACCTACCACCAAGCCAAAAAACAGAGGCTCAAAGACAAATCAACAACTTACTAAGGATGAGAGCTATAGAAAAGGTACCACCTTTGGAACAAGGCCAAGGATTTTACTCTAGGCTTTTCCTTGTACCAAGAAAAGAAAATCAATGGAGACCTATTCTCGACTTGTCCGCACTGAACACATACCTCATTGTTCCAAAATTCAAAATGCTGACCCTCCAGCAACTTCTTCCCATGCCGGGCAAGGAGTCTTGGCTGGTGACTCTAGATCTCAAGGAGGCATACCTGCACGTCCCTATACGACCAGATTGCAGAAGACACCTCAGATTTCTTGCAGGATCAGAGCATTATCAATTCTCAGCATTGCCCTTTGGCTTATCTACTGCGCCCAGAGTATTCACGAAATGCCTGGCATCAGTAATTGCTCATTGCAGGCTTCAGGGAATTCAAATTTACCCATACCTGGACGACTGCCTAATACAAGCGGACAACAAGACAAAATTAACAAAAGATTTGGAAAATGTCATACAACTGTTGCAAGCCTTGGGATACACAGTCAACATTCAAAAGTCAAGACTAGTACCATCCCAAAGGATAACATTTTTGGGTGCAGAACTGGATGCATCAACTCAGATGGCTTTTCTCACAGAAGAAAAACAAAAGCAACTACCAGTCTATTTCATGACATTAACAACACAAACTCAGCTTACTGCAAGGAAAGTCCTGCAAGCCCTGGGTTACATGGCATCCTGCATAATATTGATTCCGCATGCCAGGCTGCATATGAGAAAATTGCAATGGTACCTAAGGAATGTATGGTCTCAACACAAGCACAGTCTAGAAGCCCAGATTCCAATAATTCCATGCCTGAAACAAGAATTCCTGTGGTGGGCTCAGGCCTGTCAGATGAACAGAGGATTGCCTTTCCACAAACCACATCCAAGCCAAACCATCACCACGGACGCCTCAGACCTAGGTTGGGGGGCACACATGGAGGACAAGTGTATACAAGGCCTATGGACTCAAGACCAGCTGAATCTACACATAAATCTAAAGGAGATGCTGGCAGTGAAACATGCAATCCAGGCATTCAGACCATTCCTTCAACAAGGTCACCTGCTGATAAGGACGGACAATACCACAGTCATGTGGTACATCAACAAACAGGGAGGTACACACTCATACCCTCTATGCCGGATGGCAATGGACCTGTGGAATATGGCCCTGAATCTCAACATTCAACTACAGGCCAGATTTGTACCAGGAAAAGAAAATTCACTAGCAGACACCTTAAGCAGAACTACCACGGATGCTCACGAATGGCTGCTGCATCCAGATATCTTCAGAACCATAACAAGGAAATGGGGAATGCCAGAGATAGACCTGTTCGCCTCCCCACACAACCACCAATTGAAAAAATTCTGCACAAGAGCATACCACCCACTTGCCTGGAGGGTGGACTCCCTTTCCTTCAGCTGGAAAAACCTGACAGCATATGCATTTCCACCTCTTCCTTTGATGTACAAAGTCCTACTGAAGAACGGAGAGGAACAGCCAAGGGTAATCCTGATAGCTCCAGACTGGCCAAGGCAACATTGGTACCCGCTACTGAGAAGCATGTCTCGGACACACTCATGGCCTCTACCTCTATGTCCCTTACTTCTAACACAGAACAACTACAAGACCCTGCATCCAAACTTGAAAACACTGCAGCTAGCTGCTTGGAATATTGCATAAAACAAAATAAACCAGATTTATCTCGGAGGGTTAAGGACATTATCCTGGAGGCACGCAGACCCTCCACAAGGAAAACTTATTCAGCCAAATGGAAAAGATACCTCATTTGGAGTGCAGCAAAGGGAGAAAATGTCTCATTGGCAAACATAGCACACATCCTGGAATACTTAGCAGAACTGTTCCACAATGGCCTGTCCTACTCCTCCATTAAGATTCATGCATCAGCAATTTCAGCAGAATACAACATGGATCCTCCTGTCTTCTCTCATCCTCTACTCAGGCAGTTCTTGAGAGGAATCAAAAATGTAAAGCCTCCAAGAAAACCACCTTTGCCTACATGGGATCTCAACTTTGTGCTGGAAAAGTTAACACTTCCCCCTTTTGAACCAGCAGCAACAGCAGACTTGCAGTTCTTATCTTGGAAAACTGCTTTCCTGCTAGCAATCACTTCAGCAAGAAGGGTATCTGAGTTGCAGGCATTAATGGCAGTGCAGCCCTTCCTTATCTTCCATTAGGATAGAGTGTCTCTGAGAACTAATCCCACTTTTATGCCAAAAGTGGTCTCCAGAGTATCTTTGAACCAAGCGATTCATTTACCTACATTCTTCCCCAACCCACAGAACAGGGGGGAAAGACTACTACATGTCTTGGATGTGCACAGACAATTACACTACTATCTGGACAGAACTAAGACCAACAGAAAAACTGACCAGCTTCTGGTAGCATATGCAACAGGAGTGCAAGGAAAAGCAATTTCAAAACAGACAATCTCAAAATGGATAGGAAATTGCATTAGATTTTGCTACTCTTTTCATGGAAAGACAACTCCTGAAAATATCAGGCCTCACTCCACAAGAGCTACAGCCACCACTACAGCTTTCCTACGAGGAGTGGCTACCAAAGACATTTTAGAAGCTGCTACTTGGAGCTCCGTGCATACATTTGCCAAGCATTATAATCTTCCTCTATACTCCAGATCCCAAGCAGGTTTTGCAACTGCTGTTTTGCAAGGGATCTTAACTACACCATCTTTATCTTAGTGCCTCCTCCCCCAGTTTGGCTATGGTATTCTACCCATATGTTAGGACTGCAGATGCATCCTTGAAGGACATAGTACAGTTTTGTACCTACCATAAATGTAGATGTCCGATAGGTATGCATCTGCAGTCAGGATTACCCACCCTCCTTCCCCTCTGTGGTATTCCTAGGGTATTTACCCCTCTTTTAGCTAGCTGGGGGAATCTGTTATGGTGTATTTGTTTGTATATATGTATATATTTATATTTTTTGCTCTCTACTGTTTGGAATTATTTGCATTTATCCAAATTTAGCCTTCCTAGAGGGCACCTGGCATCTGGGGCAAGAAACACTGAGGAAAATGGCGTCGGCTGATGCCTTTATACCCCAGCAGCTGTGACGTCTGGTGAAGTGCGACATCAGCCGAGGCCAGACCCAGACTTTGGAATCCGGCCGACCGAAGGGCTGCCTGAGGCAGGACAACAACCCATATGTTAGGACTGCAGATGCATACCTATCGGACATCTACATTTATGGTAGGTACAAAACTGTACTTTCTTCTTTCCTTCCCTTTTGTTGCCAGGCTCTTGGTCCTGCTCAGACACTAGTAGCAGTTGAGAAGCCTGTTTCTTTCCTTTGTGAATTGAAATATTCATGTTGAGCATTAGATCATTATTGCAATAGCCTAAGCCTGTATCGGTTATATCTTGCAAAGGATGTGATCATTTGCCAGCTTTCCAATATTCAGTGCACCTTCCATGGATCCCAACTGCCGTGGGGTTTGGAGAGATGCACTGAAGGAATAGTTAGGGAGTCGAAAGCTTCAGCGCGTTTTTGCTCTTTAGATGCTCTCTTCTCTATGGGCTTTGTGCAGCTGATGGTTTTTTTTTTTTTTTTTTTTTTTACTAATCTTTCAAGACTGGCCAGATGAGTACCTTTCTGGATGGAATACCTTAAACTACATTGTGTGTTTTTTTTTTTTTTTTTTTTTTCTTCATTCTGAGTAGTTGTGTGTTATGTGCTGTAGAATACTATTCTTATAGGTTCATACTAGGCTATCATCTGCCCTAGGGCATTTATAAGCCTAGCCAGAGTGTGTGTGGCTTCCGCCACCCCCTGGAATGATAATACTGTGCCCATTTAGGGTTTAGTTTACTGTGCCTCTGTCTAGAAGTGACACAGAGCTGACCCCCGGGGTAAACCTACGATCTCCCATCCACTCGTCAAGATTTCCCTTGAAGAGAGTCGGTGAGGGGCTCTGCTTAACATGGACTGGATTCTGTTCCAGAGTGTAGGGAGCCTCTGGGTTATGAATCTGTCCCTCCAGCATGTCCTATTTATTTCTGTGTTGAGGTTCAAGTCTTTCGCTCTCGTGGCTCTGGTGGATTTGGATTTTTTTTAGGTGGAGCATGTCCATTAATTCCGGATTGGACGTGGCCTTGTACGTCAGGCATCGATCACCTCTGAGTAGGCGGTATGCGACTGAATAGAGCTGGAGTTTCTTCAATCTGGCAGCATATGACATATGTTTGAGTCCCTTGATCATCTTGGTGAGGTACTTCTGGGGTCTTTCCAACTGCTGCAGGTGCCTGGTAAGGTACATACCAAATGGGGCATTGTACTCTATCATGGGTCTGATAAGGGAAGAGTATAGGGGCACAATGACCTCTCTTGATCTAGATGTGAATCCTTTAATGATAAGGTTGGCAATATAGAAGGTCTTCCTAACCACCTTGGCAATGTGGGTATCAAATGAGAGGTCACTGTCAACTTGGGTCCCTGACTACTACTTCCGTAATTAATGGATTACCACCTATGTGGTAATTTGTGGGTACTTTGTTTTTCCCAAAGGGTATAACTATACATTTTTTGGCGTTCAGTTTAAGGTCATGGCTCTGGCACCAGTTATCTGTTTCTGTGAGGCCTTTCTGAAGGATGCTAGTGTCCGCTGGAGTATCGATTTATGGCGCCCAGCTTGCAGTCATCTGCAAACTTTGTCAGCCACAATCCTCCTATGTTTGCTTGTACTTCTGAGAAATAAATGCCGAACAAGAGGGGTCCTAGGACCGAGCCCTATGGGACACCACTTGTAACTGGCTTAGAGTCTGACATGGCTCCAGCAATTCTGACCTTGTGGGTTCTGTCCTTTAGCCAGTTTGCAACCCGACATATGGGTTTACATTTAAGCTGGTGAGCTTGTCTATGATGCCCGAGTGGGGTATTGTGTCGAAGGCTTTTGCAAGGTCAAGGTAGGCTGTGTGAACTGCCTTACCCTCTTCAATGGCCTTAGTGACCGTTTCAAAAAAGTCGACTAAGTTCAAAAGGCAGGATCTGCCCTTAAAGTCGAATTGGGTAGGATCAAGTGTCCGTAGGTCACCAATGTATTTGTTTGAATTCCATAATGATCCTCTCCATAGCTTTGCAGACCAGGCTCGTCAGGCTTATGGGGCAGTAATTTCCAGGGTCCGTAGAAGCACTTCCTTTGTGGAGTGGAACCACTGTTGCTGTACGCCATTCTTTGGGTACGTATCCTGTAGTAAGGCTAAGATTAAACAGCAGCCTTATGTGCGAGTTTAGTTCCTCTTGGAGTTCATGTAGCACGCAACCTGGGACACCGTCTGGTCCCATTGATGCTGTGTTTTTAGCTTTGGAGAGGGTGGCTCTCACCTGGACATCTGTGATGTCAGGGAGGCTACATTCTGCTGGGATAGCTATTTCTCTATTTGGGGGGGGGGGGGGGATTTGCACTGAACCTGTCTGCCAGTATGTTGGCAATATCTGTGGGTTCAGTGTATTTTTTGTCATTTTGAACTAACTCTGAGCATATCTGGGAATTTCCACCCAGGTTTCTAACATAACTAAAGAAGGCCTTGTGATTATCTTTAGTGTCTTTTGCGATTTTTCTCTCAAAGTTGGCCTTGGATGATTTTATGAGTGATCGTAGTTTTTTGCTAGTACTGATCAGAGATACCTTCCCTTTTTGGGATTGTTCTCTGTCCTGTAGTAGCTTCCTCCTCCCTGTTGTAAAGTTTGTTTATGGCTGGGGTCCACCAGACAGGATGCCTTCCTTTGGGGGAAAGGGTCTTGGTTTTATTTGGGATTGCATGATCCATACATTCTTGAAGGTGTCCGTAGAAGGCGTTTATAAAGGATTCAGTGGTGTGGGCTGTGGTTTCCACTGGCCCAGGGGCCTTGAAGGATACCACTTCAGTCTTGAGTGTGAAGTCAGCTTTTGAGAAGTTCCTCACTGTGGTCTTTTGTGCTGGGGATGGGGGCGGGATGTGGATTTCCAGTGAGATTAGTTTATGGTCTGACCTCATCAGTGAGGGGTATACTTCTGGTGTGGAGCATTGTGTCCCAGTGTTTGTGATGATCAGATCTAGTATATTATATCCTCTTGTGGGAGTGGTGACTAGTTGTTCCATCGCATTTGAGTTTATGAACTCTAGGAACCTTTGGGCTTGGGTGTTGGGGTTTGAGTAATGCTCCCAGTCTGGGTAGTTGAAGTCTCCCAATAGCGATGGTATTTGGAGAGACATTCATACTCTCCAGTGTCTTCAGGAAGGCTGAGTGGGGTTCCTGAGTTTGAGAGGGTGGTCTGTAGCATGCTACAAACTGTTGTACATGGATGGTCTCCGATGCTTCATGCATTGCCACTATCCTGGAGGTGTGGGTGTATTTGATGAATATGGACACTCCCCCTCCCTTTTTTGGTTCGGTCCAAGTTTTGGGGCCGAAAAGCATGATATGAGTTATAACCTGGTAGTGCTGGAGTGCTCTCAGGAGCCTTGAACCAGGTTTCAGTCACTGCACAGACATCTATGCTCTCCGTACTGAGGAGGGCTTCGAGAGCCTGCATCTTGAGGTTTAGACTTCTGGCATTGAGCAGCATTATCCTTAGTTTTTTTCCACTTGTGTTTTCTAGGGAGGTGGGTTTGTTTTTTGAGCCTCGCCTAAAAAAGGCACTATGGGGGTGGCAAGAGCCTTTGCCAATATCCGGAAGCCTAGGGGTGACAGGTGCAAGCCGTCCCTTGCAAAGCAGCGTGGCTTGTCAAGCATGTCATCCCAAGCAGACAGACATTGGATCCCCCTAGAATGACACCAGTAATTGAGCCAATTATTAAAGCTGATCATTTTATCTTTGTACTGTGGCATCATTCTTGGTGAGGGTAAGATGCTGGTCAGGGTCATACCAGCCTGGGCTACATAATCAGAGAGCTCCTCTGTCTCTTCATGTAGTCCAGGGAGGTACGTCTTAGGTCATTCACGCCGGCATGGACAATGACTGAGTCATATTTGTACTTGCTTTGGAGTGACCTGAGTGCTTGTGTTATGTGGCGGATTCTGGCGCCCGACAGGCAGCTTACTGTAACCTTTTCCTTGTTCAGTTTGGCGTGCGGGACGTCAGTGTGTCTGACTATAGAGTCACCTATTACAAGTTATCAGGCATGTTGTTGGGCCTTAAGGGCTGTGACTGTTTGGCACACTGACTTTGAGAAATGTGTTGCATGTGCTATGTTTTTAGGTAGTGGTTTCTTGGATGTCTGCTTTGGAGGCCTGTGTTGTTTTGGTAGATTTTTAATTAGAGCCTCCGAGTATGTATTTGTGGGTTTGTGTGTTTGGTTTGCAGTTGTGTTTGGTCTATGTGAGACTGGATTTGTGGTGTGTGTGGTTACCTTCTCCTCCTGGCTGGTCTTGCCAGTACTGAGTCGAGGGAGCTCAGCCTCCAGTTTGGCTATATAGTTGCATCTCTCACATATATTTGTTTTTGTTGGGAGGAGGAGAGGGTTGTCTGTGTACATGAGGCAGTTATAACATTGCCTCAAGATTCCCAGATTCACCAGCTGAACTGGAGAGGCCGCCAGTAATTGACCTCTTGACATGCTAGAATAGTGTAAGGGATTGCTGAGTACAGAGTCAGAAAGGACCTAAAGGGAAATGGGTACTCAAGGGGATTGTAGGTGGATGTAGTGCTTTCTTTTGTTAGAGTGCTTTACCTGTGTAAAAATGCTTTAGGAGCAAGTGCTGGGTTATTTAGAGAATAGACTGATTTTATTGAAGGTAGAGCAGTTTTAAGGGAAAAACTGAAGAGCAGACGAGCCAGAAATAGTTTAAACTTGTTTAACGGTGCTGTGCTATGCGCACAATCGCGCAAAGCTCGCAAACGTGGATTTGTATATAAGGGAACTTCAGAAGAGCTACAAATGGTCCAAAACAACCAATTACTACTAGATCTTGTGCTGAGGTCACTCTTTCAGGGACAGATAGGTTGCTCAAGGCTCCCCACTCCCACTGGTGAGCAAAGAAACTTCCTTCTATCCAAGTAAGGCAGTGGGCAACAGAAGAACTATCCCAAAGACCAGAATACGGCAAAGCCTGTATACTGTACTATTCTAGTCAAGGAAAGGCGGGAAAACAATATTTTTTTTTTTTTAAGAAAACTACAGAAAAATGCAGGGAAACAGCAGTATATTAAATGCACAGGTTAGCACACTTGAGTGGGCAGCCTCAACAGTAAAATTAAACAAACAAAACTTTAACTTAAGTGCAGGTAATAAAAATGCTCAATACAGATAAAATAGCAGTTTAAACTTCGTTTACAGCAAGAAAAGAAGGTCGCACAGGTAGAAACAGCAAAAATATACTTAAATCTGGAAAGTAGTCACTTTTTCAGTTCTCGGAGTGGAGTAAATTATCATGTAAAATGATTTTTTACTTGGAATGTGTGTATTCTGTATATTTGTGGAATACTTGTGAGCCAAATATTGTACTTTTGGGGATTGTCCTTGAGAATTTTACGTCAAAACCTTAAATTTTCTGGCAGGAGGCTTACTGACTCACCCAGGCTCAGCTACCTGCATTTCAGGCTTGTTTCTTGGAGCCATGGAACGTTTGTCACTCTCTTGATGTTCATCACTGCTGCAGTAGACATGGTTATATGGATTGCATTTTGCCAAGGACATGACAGCAGGGCATCTTCCATGCACCCAGTCAGCTTAAGCTGAGCTGACTAAAGACCAGTCTGTGTGCCAAGCCGATAAGAGCTTTCATGCTGGCTCCATCACTGCCTTGACTGCTAATGGGTGACTGCTGTGGCCAGAACTAGTTCCTTGGATCTACTGTCTGTCTCTCTGTTGTAGTTCCTTGGGAAGCCACTAAGCACTGAGAGGCAACCAGTCTCTATGGCCGTAGAAAAATCCTCACCAGAGAAGGAAGGGCCACTCTTGCCAGTCTGTGGTAAAGGAGTGAATGAAGTCGTAATGCATAGCTGGCTAAAGTGCCTGGTCACTTGGATAGTGCTCCTGATATGGATCAATCTCTCTCTTCCAGGGAGTCTCCCAAGGGAAAAAGTTAAGAATATGACATTTCCTGTTGGTTATAAATAAAAAGAAAAGAATGCCCTCACTTTGATACTTGATTTACTGTCAGAAGTGCAGAAACTAGAAAGGAGTGTTTCCTCCACTCAATTCCCCTCAAGCTGAAGATTTGGACTCTGAAGAAATCCCTGTCTCCCACAGGAAGTCATTTGATGCAACTGGATTTTCCTCTGGCTGCCTCTGTTCCTTCTGTTATCAGCTTTAGAGATTTTTTTTATACCAGATTCCCCTTTCACTTCACTTCAACTTTTTGTGCAATTTCTATGCACAGTGTGCTTTTTCTTTCCTCGGGTGGCTAGCCCAGTGATTTTTAATAGTCCGAAAACACTAATAAAATTGTGTTTAGTCAACTGTTCAAGGACATTTGATTTTTGTGACTGTTTGCGATCCAATTTGGGCAGTTTCCAGCATTCATCTCTTCGTTCTAGGTGTTTTAATAGTATTCTCTCTCCTCTCATTCCTTATTACCATGTGCAGTGGACCAGCCTAAAGCCTGGCATCACAAATGTTGTCAAACAAAGGACTTGTAGTTCCATCATTATTTTACTTTAAATAAATAAAATTGTGTTTAAGCAATTTCTCCTTCATGGTGATTGTCGTGTTCTCTGACCCATCCTAACTCTGCAGCTTTCCTTATGTGGCCTTGCCTAGGTTTCCAACTGTGCCCTCTTCTTTCTAGTCTTATCAATTATGTAACCGGTCTTCCCACTTTCTTATTCTTTCTTTATTCACCCTTTTTTCTCTCGACAATATTTTTCTGGCTTCCATGTATTAATTTCTACAACCTCTTGAATTATTTTTTATGTCTTCCACATTCTCTTGTAATTGTTTTTTAGCTATGTTAAGTAGTCAGGTGATTAGGTATTTCTTGTGTTCCTCAAAGGTCACTTTCCTTAAGATGCCATGCATCAAGACTTGCAAGGACTAGTAAAAGAAACATTCAGAATTGCTTTAGTTTGCAGCATCCTTAGAATATAGGTTTCCAATCTAGTTGGTTTTGCCCAGGTCTCCAGCCTCCCTCATCTGCTGTATGAAACCTTTATACATCAATGAGATTAAATAAATTATTTTTGCTGGCATTTCCAGCCAAAGATTTGAAACTGTTACTCTTTGGGGCTTCACATATTTCTTCCAAATGTTCCTGTAATCCCTCCTCTACAGTCTTTTCCCAATTCTGAATCCATTTTCTATCTTTCTTTCTATTTACCAAGCTTGGTATACCTGGAATAGCTCTGAGTGAAAGCAGGATGTAAAACCAATCTGCCAAACATAAGTTAAGAATTGTTACACTCTATGTAGGTTCACTGACAGGATGCAGCTTGGAAGTGGAAGGCATGATAGTAAGGAGAAGACTGGACATCCTATGTATTCAGGAGGCAAGGTTGAAGGGCAGTGCAGCAAAGCCACTTGTTTTGGGATCCAATCTCTATTACTCTGAGGAAGACTGGCTAGAAATGGTATGAGGATTGTGGTGAGAGAGAAGCTACAGAAAACAGTGAGGGTATCACCAGAATCCGTGACACTCATGGTTGTCATACTTCAGCCTAATGATAGGCTGAGATTATGAATACTGCCCTGTGCCCTACCATGCGGTTGTGATAGTGAGGAAAAGTGCATGCAGACAGCAGTTGCAGGGCATCCTGAGTTGGTGTTCATAATTTGTGACCAGAATATACATACCTGGACAGATGAAACAAGTTATGAGGACTGCCTGTGTCCACATGGTTGGGGCAGCTGGAGTAAAGGTGAAGCCATTTTAGACTTATGTCTGGCAAATGGCTTGATAGTAGCTAACGCATAGTTCATAGTGAGTTCCAAGATCACATACAAGAATAGTGAACGTGCAACTCTGATGGACTTCTTCCTAGTGAGGATAGGGCACTGGGATAAAATCTGCAGTTGCAAAGTCATCCCCAGTGAAAATTTACCCACATCATACTAGTTGCCACAGTGATCTGCAAAGAGTAGGCTCTAGGGTAAACAGAAACTAGGCTGAAGGCTGGGAAGTTGACTGACTCGAGAGGAAGCACAACAGTTTAAAGAATTACTCTGAGATCTAGCACCACCAAGAAGAGGAAATAATTGGAGTTGAGAGTGGCAGCATCTCAAAACAGTATGTGTGAGAACTACAGAACAGATATGCAGTTGAGTTAGGTATGGAAGTAAGGTACATAAAGAAAGCTGGCAGTGGAATATAGAAGCCCAGGAGATGATCAAAATAAAGGAGTGGTACAGGAAAAAGTGGGAGATGGAAACGATGGACCAGGCTAAGAGGCAATACTGGTTGGCTAACAGGTTAAGAAAGGAGTTGCAGTAGCAAAGAACAAGGCTGTGGAGGTACTCCAGCTTCTGGAGAGTGATTCGGTAGATGGCAAAAAAAAAAAAAAAAAAAGTATCTGGTTGTTAGACAAAGATAGAGGATAGTCAAGACACTTTTTATAAAGGATGCCAGCAACATTCTGCTAATCAGTCCACAGGACGTCAAAGGCAGATGGAAGGAGTACTTTCAGCAGCTTCTGAACAAAAAATCCACAGAAGCTGTACTGCCCCAGACACAGCTTGCAGTGAGAGAAAAGGAGGAGCACACCACAGAACAACAACAATCGGGAAAATGAAGTCTAGGAAAGCAGCGGGCTCAGGTGACGTGTTGGTAGATATAAGGATGTTATGTAAGCGAGGGAGAAAAGGCTCCTGAGGGTACTTGTAGCAGTGTGGAGAGGTGTATCCCAGATGACTGCAGAATAAGTATACTAGTGCCAGTGTAAAAGGGACATTCACAACTCTGGGTAGTACAGAGGTGTCAAACTCTTGTCACATTGTATAAAATTTCTGGAGAGGATGATAAACGAGTATGCAGAGTAGTAGAAAATATGGGAGATGAGAAGTTTTGGATTCAGATAAGGATGCAGCATATCTGACCCAGTGTATGTTTGCAGTGAGACAGGGAGTTGAGAAGAAGTTAGTGATGGAGTCCAACTGGGCATCCCTAGACTTGGAGAAAGCATATGATTCTGAGTCATGGAAACATTGATGGAATTGGTGCAGGCTATGTACAAGGACCCAATGACTCAAGTACAATGTTCGGCCTTGCATGGAGTTTCCAGTTGTTGGATCTGCATCTGAGTTCAGCTCTGACCCCACTGGTGTACTGTTGATGGACTTAATTAGAAAACTGGTCAGAGAGGATAGATACATCTGCTGTATGCAGATGATGTGGCATCACAGGCTGACTCTGCACAAGAATTTCAGTGAAGGATAGGGGAATGGAATGCAAAACTAAAGGCACATGGGATGAAACTGAGTACAGATAAGACCGTTGTAATCACAGCAAATGGAAATTAAAAGAAGCTGATAGTAGAGAAAACAGGGAAAATAGTGGAACACTTAAAAGCTTTAGTTGTCTGGGAGGGGTGATTTAGGCGAAGGGAGGTCTGAATGAGGAGGTCAAAGCTAGCATCAGAGGAGCTGCAGCTAACTGGCACAGCATGTCAGGTGTAGTTTGACAAAAGAGTTCCAATGAAGCTGAAAAGTAAGGTGTATAAAACAGTGGTGTAATCAGTACTACTGTATGGTACAGAAACTTGGTCAGTAAAGGCAGAGCAGTTGAGGAAGCTAGAGATGAAGTGCTTGGGACATGTAGGCTGCACACTGAGACAGATGAAGAAACAAGGACACGAGCAGAAGCCACAGTAGCTCTGGTTGAAGAAAAGCAGAAGACAGTCTGGTAAAAATGATTTGTGACCAGACAGAGGAAGATGGCAAGACTGCATAGCTCTCAACCTCTTAACACAAAAAATCTGGACAAAGCCAAACTTAATGAGGGAGACAAAGCCTCAATAGGGACACGTTTTAAATATTGCTGTTATGAATTTATTGCTAGAATAAAACTTTGTGTTGCCATGCGTTTTTCTGAAGGATATGAAGTCTGAAACTTGACTGTCATTATTTAGTGAATTCAGTCCTCGCTGATTGGCCACAAAAAATCCAGAACATCACAAATTATGGGGAACAGACCAAAAATATGAGGCAGAAACTCCAGACATTCTGTGAAAATCTGGACAGTTAATAGTTATGGGTAAGAGGAAAGGTACAGCAAAGAGGTGGATGGATTGTGAGAGAAGACCTGCAGCACTTAGACATGAGTGTTGAGGAATGTAGCAGAATGGTATTGAATAGACTGATGTGGTGGCAGTTGACACGACACCATGTAGAAAATGGGGGGGGGGGGGGGTGACACTTTCTGGGTTTATATCGGAACATCGAAAGCACCAAATCTTGAATGACATAACATTGAAATGGATTCATTGAACCATCAAAACATCGAATCCATGTCAATGGCAGTTACCAAAGGTGACAGGTAACATTAAGGGTATAAGCAGGGGGTCAAGCCCCCTTGCACCCCCCACAACCCCGCTACTTAAATATACCAACTCCGAGATTGCGCTAGTGTAGGAAACGGAAATCTTCCGTTTCTGCACTGTAGTGCACTTAACTGCGAACTCTGAAGTGGTATGTTAAGTGGGCAGGGGGTGTGTGGTGTGCAGTGGGTCGTGCCACCTGCATGGAGCAATTTGTTTGCCATCTGCACGAAGGCCCCCCCCCCCCCAGTTCGATGTTCTGAGGTTCGATGAATCCAGTTCAATGTTTGAAATTTGGAGTGTTCGATGATGTGATATATACCCAGACTTTCTATCTACTAGTGCTGTGTAAAGTCTGCTAATCAATCTTTTTTTTTTTTTTTTGCCTTGTCCTGTATGGTTTTTATTAATATTTGTACTATTTGTGGCATTACCATATTTCTGTTCCTTAGTCTTCATATTTTTTAGCATCTGTAGTAAGCCCGTATATTGCAAGCAGTCTTGCTTGTCCATCTTGTGATGCTGTACTAGCTCTTTCCAGTCAATTCTTTTGCCTACTTAATTCTCCCAGTAAAATGTCTTCATATTTTTGGACTACCATTTTCTTATAACAAAGTACCTGTTAAATCTAGGCATGTTGAACCCTACTGGATTCAACTCAAAGTTCCACCATTCTCATCCCATTCAGTGTGTTAAGAGCCTCCCCCTCCTAAGGCTTGTTTTATTCTGCTTTTCTGTATTTGCATCCATATCTTTGTCATAGTTTACTTATAGGTACCCCCCATGCAGCCAAGTAATGCAAGTTTGGAGTTGGCTTCACTTTCGAGTATTGGGCATCTTACATGGTCTCAGAACTCAACAGCACAGCAGATTCCCCTAACAAATAGCACTCTCGAGGGGCATGTAAACAAACCACATCCAAAGAGCTAACAAAAGGGAGGAGCACCAGTGATGGACCGGTCTGCTTACACCTAGCAACTTTTTTTTTTTTAATACTTGGATTATGACTCCAGGAGTCTGGATTTCATTAGTATTCCAAGGATTGGCTTACTAAACTTTTCACATTGGCTTATTTGATGTTGTCTTTCGACACATGGATTATAAGAGCTGAAGCTGTAGCAGTTTAGACTTTAGCTTTAAGGCTCAAGGTCCTCCCCTCTCCCATAATGTACCATAAATGTTCGGCCTTCAATCTCATTTGCCACACTGTGTGACTGATTTGTTCTGCAAGGGCTTAGCTTGTGGCAGATAAATCAGTGTTCTTCTATTCCTGTGTTGTAGTCAGGGTTGCCAGACGTCCCTATTTGGGCGGGACTGTCCCGAGATCAGTGGCCTGATCCCAAGTCCCGCCCTGCCGGTTTAAATCCCGGTCAGCCTCCGCGTTTTTTTTTTGATTGTCCCGTGTACCTGGCATATGGGCCAATCAAAAATTGCTAAACACGGAGCTTCTTGTGTTCCGCATTAAACACGAGAAGCTCCGTGTTTATCGATTTTTGATTGGCCCATATGCCGGTATACGGGCCAATCAAAAATCGCTAAACACGGAGCTACTTGTGTTGAATGCGGAACTGCAATGCATTAAACACGAGAAGCTCCGTATTTAGTGCAGAGCTACTGTTCTTTAATGTGGAACTGTGTTCCGCATTAAAGACCCCCCCCCCTTTTTTTTTTTTGGTCTTCACTTGCCGTGAGAGACCTTCTTTTTTTTTTTTTTTTTTTGTCCCTACCTGGGGGGCTGGAAATCTGGCAACCCTGATTGTAGTATTCTTCGTGTGGGATTTCCCACAGCAGAAAATGTTCCCTGCACGTACAGCAACTGCAAGGCTCCAAATCACTGGAAACACAACACAAAAAAAAAAAAAAAAACAAAGCCAGCAGACAATGGTAAAACTGTGAATTTAATAGGCTCCTATACAGTACATAGGTAGTCCATGTAGACCGGTTTTGTCTGACAATAAACTTGGCCTTCAGTGTAAAAAAATGAGTAATGATGAACCCATTTAAATACTATACATGTGAAGAAATGTCAAGCAACCATTGGTCCCTCACAGATGTTCATTTAATCCAGGTGGAAATAATGCACCTAATTTTACAATCCATTTCTTTTCCTTTGAATTTAAAAGGCTGTGCCATCTGGCTTTAGTAGCCCTATTGCCCATGATTCTGTCAGTAATTGTAAATCTAAATGCAGCATTAGGGTGTTTTGTTAGTGTGTTTAAAGCATTGCTAGGTTCTTTATTCCTGATTTCACTTAGGTGTTCTGAAATACGAATCCTCCGTGAACAACCAAGCAGTCACCCGTTTAGTGACCACTTATGGCAGAAATATGGATCTTCTACTTAATAGTGTGCATAGACATTGGATTATCCAGGCTGATGAATAATATTTTTCTACTATTTTGGGGGACAGGTGCTTGTTCTCATTTCGTAAGGGTAGAAATATTGGTTCCCAGCTGAGCCATTATAAGCACATTCTCAGAGGTCTGGATAATTTGTCAAAGAACATTTGTCTGGGGACCCATTAGTAGGTTGTGTAACATGTGACCACTGTACCCATTGTAGGAATGTTGGCAAAACAAAGGATGTTAGGTAGTCCGATCTCGCCTTCATTTTTACATATGGGTTTGGAGCTGATCCTCGGCTCCGACTCAACCGAGTTACAAGCTGGAAGACTTCTGGTTGGCTCGTGGCTAAGCAGGTATCCCATGGTGCACCAGTACAATCCCCATATCTCGTTTACCGCATCAACGAGCTTGGTTGTGTTTCTCTTGTCTCTGGCTAAGTTTTTTTCAAAATTCTTTATATTCAATGCTTTATTTGTATATTTAGTGTTGCTAATAGATTAGGCAGTTGTATTGCTTGCCCTTTGTGAGTGCATCTTAGTTTACTAGTTGTTGTTTGTGTGTGTGTGTGTGTGTAACATGTCCAAGGAAAGTAAGGAGCATAAACCCTCGGGGTTCAAAAAGTGCATGAAATGCTCCCAAAAGATGTCCTTAATGGAAGGCCACAGTAACTGTATCTACTGCCTAGGGGCCATCCACTTACAAGAGTCGTGTTTGTTCTGCCATGCTTTCTCTTCTAGAGTGTTACAGGAGAGAAAGAAGAAACTCGTACTCAAGGGTCTCTTGAAACCATGTTTTGAGGAAGCACTATCCAGTTCTTTGGCTTCGTCTAAGTCTGGGAAGTCAAAATCCTCAAAAAGGCCTTCTCTGGCACTGGCTGGTGTTTTGGAGCCACCTCCTAAACAGTCGAAACAATAAAAATCTGCATCAGCCTTCGGAGCCGAAGGAGAGCATCATGGTGGTATCAGAGTCTGTCACAGGTGTTTTGGAACCGATCTCTGAACCTATTGATACAGCAGTTGACTCTGCTTCTCGGAGCAGGTCTGTAAGTTCCCTACCGGTCTCCGTAACAATTAAGTCTCCAGTGCCCCCCAGGTCAAGATCCCCAACTATGTCTTCCAGGAGCCTTTCAGAAGATGATGTAGAGAGGGTAGTGCTGAGACTCCTGAAGTAGTCTGCGTTACCAAAATTATTTCTGGCTTCAACCCAGTCTGCTCCGGAGCCACTTGGCCCAGCTTTGCCCTTGTCTGCTATTTCTCCTGTGAGCCATACTGGCTTTTCGGAGCCAGAGTGCTTGGTGCCAATGGAGGAAATGCCGGCTCCAACTCACCTTGTTGCTGCCTTGGAGCCAGGTTTTGGCTCTGACATGCCCATTGCCATCCGTCGTGTCCATGGGCTGAAGCTCTCCTGTCGTCACCGACAGGGAGGGTTGGAATCAGGGTTGCCAGACGTCCCTATTTGGGCGGGACTGTCCCGAGATCAGCAGCCTGATCCCGAGTCACGCCCTTCTGGTTTAAATCCCGGCCAGCCTCCGCTTTTTTTTTTGTTTGATTGGCCCGTATGCCACAATCAAAAATTGCTAAACACGGAGCTTCTTGTGGTCCGCATTAAACACGAGAAGCTCCGTGTTTAGCAATTTTTGATTGGCCCATTGCTGGTATACGGGCCAATCAAAAATCGCTAAACACGGAGCTACTTGTGTTGAATGTGGAACTGCAATGCATTAAACACGAGAAGCTCCGTGTTTAGTGCAGAGCTACTGAGCTACTGTTCTTTAATGTGGAACTGTGTTCCGCATTAAAGGCCTTTTTTTTTTTTTTTTGGTCTTCACTTGCCGTGAGAGACATTCTGTTTTTTGTCCCTACCTGGGGGGGGGGGGGGACTGGAAATCTGGCAACCCTGGTTGGAATAGATCTTCGGTTCCGAACCTTCCTCTCGGTGCTTCGGCCAGGGTGAGCTCTGGCCCTGCATCTATCTTGGAGCCGACAGCTCTGGCTCCGGTGCCGACCCGCATCTTTTCGGTGCAGGGGAGGTCTTCGGAGCTGGAGAGGTCGGCGTTTGAGATGAGCGTGCCTTCTCATTCTCCAGCCCCTACCAGTGGCACCAGCACTCTTCCCCTGAGAGCACCCACTTCAGTCTCAGCCCCTACTCTCTCTCGAGACAGCAGAGACCCGCAGTCTCAGGAGCCATCGGCTGGTGGTTCCCGCTCTTCCAAGGCTTCCCTGGAATATCCTTCCGAGGAGCCTCCCCGGAAGAGGTTATGTAAGAGGAAACCTATTGACTCCCAGGATGAGTCTTTTAGACCAGACGCTGACCTCCGAGTCTGAAGGGTCCCCACAAGTCATCCTCTGATATCTCCTTTGTGGACATTTTAGAGATCCTTAGGCAGAGGTGCGACTGGCCCACTATTAACCCTTCTGATGAGGAGTCTGTGTACCTGAAGGCTTTCGGGTCTCAAACTTCTGCCTCTTGGGTGTCCCCACCTTTTGACGAACTGATGGATTTAGTTAGTCGAAAGGTGTGGGATACTCCTGACACCGTGGAGCCAGTCACCAGGAGAACCAAATAAGTTCTGGTCTGCCCCTCCTGGTAAAGAGTTATTGTCCAAGGGCGTTCCCGTAGATGCCATGGTGGTGGCGGCCAAGAAGAAAGAGTTAGTGGAGACCTCTTCATCTGTTCATCCGCCAAACAAGGAGTCTCGACAGATGGACAGATTTGGGAAGCGTATTTTTAGTTCAGTGGCCTTTACCCTTCGATCGCTGAACTATCTCACGCACTTCACGAGGTTGCAAGTGGATCTCCTCAAGGAGTTAGGAGATTCCATACAAGGTGCATGTACTGAGGGAGTTCCTGACAGGATTTCTACTCAGTTGTCCACCTTCTGTAGTCACAGGTTTTTTTGACTTGAAAAAGCTTGGCATTTTCCAAGCGAAAGCGCTTGTCTAATTTTGCTGTTTTGTACCTACTGACTTTGGATTTTTACCATTTGGTCTGATTTTGCTGCTTTGTACCAACTGTCTTTGGATTTTTACCACTTAGCAACTAATAAAGGACTCACCTTTTTTACGAACTATTGTCTTCACTTTGCGGTTCTGGAACTACTCTTCTTGGTGTTATCAGTTTTGCTCTTATTTTTATTCACCTTCTGTAGTCAACTCCTCTATGCAATTTATCTCTTATGCTGCTGATGGAGCGAGTAGAGCAGCGGGTTCCGGAGTTGCCTTGAGGCGCCACTCCTGGATGCGCTTATGTAATTTTTGCAGAACCATTCAAGTCTACTTTCACCAATGCCCAGTTTGGTTCCTCATTGTTTGGTTCCAAGGTGAAGGATACACTCACTCTGTGTGAGCAAGAAGGAAAGACTCTTTCTGCTGTGGGAGTGCGTTTTACTGTCCCTTCCAGACTTATACCCCAAGGATCAAAGGGGCGGTAAAATGTGGTTCAAGAAATTCCAGAGGGTCTTTCCTGACGCACAGGGTGAATCCTCCTTCAGAGGCAGAGGAGAAGGAAACTGCAGACGTTGCCCTAGAGGCAGGGGCGGTCTGCAATACCAACAAGGTCGTGATTCCTTTTGAGGACGACCTTGTCACCGCTCCTGATGTGGAGCCCGACTGTGCTTCTCTGCAACCGGTAGAGGGTCGCATTTCTTTGTACCCACTTGTCTTGGGTGATATTTAGCCAGGCTTCTTGGTACAAAGAGTTGTTACCAGAGGCTATATCTTACCCTTTTCCCCATCACAGTTTGTTCCCAAAAGGATCCCAGATGTACCACCCAATCACAGGGATCAGGCAACTGTGGGGATCAACAAGTCGCTCATAAAAAGAGTCATCCAGCCTGTCCCAGCAGACCAGATAGGATCTGGAACTTTCTCCAGGTTCTTTTTAGTTCCAAAACGAACCGGAGATTGGAGGCCAATATTGGACTTCTGCTGAAGGACAAGTTTCGGATGGTAACACTGCAGTCTATACTCCACCTTTGTTAGGGAAAGACTTTTGGATGTGCTCTCTGGATCTTCAGGGCGCCTACTACCACATAAAAATGGACAAGGTGTCCAGCAGCCATCTATGCTTCCGGCTGGGGAGCCAGTCACTATGCGTTTCGTGCTCTGCCCTTTGGTCTCACCACAACCCACAGGGTGTTTACCAAATGCATGGCAGTAGTGACAGCTCACCTGAGACGTCAGGGATTCCAGGTGTTTCTGTATTTGGACAACTGGCTCCTGAACATCCCCACCAGGCATTTACTCCTCCAAAACAGGGACGCCATGATTCAACTTTGTGCTCAGTTAGGGATCTTCCATAAATTGGAAAAAATCTGCATTATTGCCCTCTCAATCTGTGATTTTTATAGGCGCAGAGGTAGACACAGTGAACATGACAGCTTGTCTCCCCATCGGAAGGGCACAGAACTTAATCTCCCAAGTTCAGTTTTTTCTCCCATTGCGAAAAGTCTAAGTGAAGTGGGTTCTTCAGCTCCTTGGGACTATGGCTTCCACAACTCTATTGGTACCATTAGCCAGGTTGCACATGAGAATTCTCCAGTGGCTTCTGTTTTCCCAGTGGTCCTTCCAAGCTCTCCCACTGAGTCATCCTGTCCTGCTGACTGAATCATGCAAGAAGAAGAACTTTCTTTGGTGGATAGCTCCCAATCAACTGATCACGGGTGCCCCCTTTGTTCTGGCCCATCCAGTTGCCACTGTGACCACAGATGCCTCCCAGATTGGGTGGGAGGGCATTATCACGGCAGGACTGTCCAAGGCACATGGCAAAAACATGAGGCTTATCTGCATATCAATGTTCTGGAGATGAGGGCGGTGTTTCTGGTATTGCAAGCACTTCAAGATCTTCTTCCTCTAGGAGCAATTGTGATACAATCAGACAACATATCGGTGGTTTGGTATATCAACAAACAGGGCTGTACCAGATCTTACCCACTCTGTCGAGAGGCCGTGTGAGTTTGGGAATGGGCGATTTTTCTTCCCAGCGATTTCTGGTTGCAACACACATTCCAGGGACCAACATGATAGCCGACAAGCTCAGCCGGGCAATCCTAATGCGTCACGAATGGTCTCTGAAACGGGAAACAGTGGATCAGATTTTCCGGAAATGGGGACAGCCTTGCTGCGACCTTTTTGCTAGCCCAGTCAGTACCAAATGCAGCAGCTATTTTTTCTCTCATTTCCCCCTCTGTGGGAGACTCCCAGACGCTCTGGCTCACAATTGGCCCATCTAATTTCCAAAAGTGATTAAGAAAGCCAGTTGGCTGGGAAGCAAGTTGATCCTCATTGCTCCTTATTGGCCTAGTCAGGTCTGGTTCCCCTTCCTCGAGCCTCTCCTCCTGAACGATCCTTGGATTCTGGACCCAGGTCCAGATCTTTTGACTCATGTCGAGTTCGCTACACCCCTCAATCCACACCCTCAAATTGACAGCATGGCTTCTCCAGTTCCATCCCTAGTCAGGCTTCATGATGTATCATCCTCAGTGTCGCACATTCTTATGTCCTCCCATAAACCTTCAACTAGGAGGCTGTATGGCAGTAAATGAAAAAGATTTTCTATTTGGGCACAAAGAATGAATGTAGATCCATACACTGCTTCTATCCCTGTGATTCTGGATTTTCTTTCTGAGCTTTTTCAGCAAGGATCTGACGCTGCCACTACCAGAGTCCAATTGGCGGCGATTTCTCATTTTCACTTAGGTTTTCCAGATACCAATTTAATGTCTCATAAGCTATGCAAGACCTTTTTGAAAGGGGCCACTCTATTGAGACCACCTCTGCAAGAACCAGTGGCTTCTTGGGATTTAAATTTTGTGTTGTCCAAATTGACTTCTCCCCCCTTTGAACCTTCCCACTCATCTTCTCTAAAATTTTTGTCTTGGAAGACCTTGTTTTTGGTAGCTATCACATCAGTTAGACTGGTATCGGAGCTACAGGCCTTGTCTATTAAGCCACCATATTTGATTTTTCACAAAGACAGAGTGTCATTACGTAGTAATCCCTCCTTTGTCCCCAAAGTTTGTTCTAATGCTACCTTAAACCAATCAATAGAACTCCCAGTTTTCTTCCCTAATCACTGTAATGCAGCTGAGTACCGTTTTCATCAGCTAAACGTTCATAGACAACTACATTTTATCTACAGCGGACTAAGGCTTTCAGGAAGTCAGATCAATTATTAATTTCTTTTTCTGACTCTAGATTGGGCTTACCAGTTTCTAAAGTGACACTATCTAATTGGATTTCCAGTTGTATAGCCTTTATCTATAGCTCGGAGGGCAAACCTTTACCCTACAGGATCAGGGCTCATTTACCTCTATAGCCTTTCAAGCCAGGGTACCACTTGATAATATTTGTGCAGCAGCTACGTGGGCTACCCCTCGCATCTTTATTACACATTACAAATTGGATTTGGCATCCAGGGGTGGAGCATCCTTTGGCTCCACGGTGCTCTAGTATTTTCCAATGAGCCACCCAAGAATAAGGCGCTAGGAACGCTGTCCCATATGTAAAAAAGGTGAGATCGGACTACCTAACATTAAGAAGTTATGTACTCACCATAACGTTCCATGTTGGTAGTCCATCTCACCCTTCATTTTTACCAACCCGCCCTCCTGCCCCCAATCCTGGAAGATCTGGAAGTAATACTTTGGTTGCCCTTGGTCGGAGACCCTTTAGTATTGGGTGTTTTATGGTAGTTATTCTAGTGAGCAGCAAACAAGATCTGGGTATTGTACTGGTGCACCATGGGATACCTGCTTAGCCACGAGCCAACCAGAAGTCTTCCAGCTTTTAAATCGGCTGAGTTGGAGCAGAGGATCGGCTCCGAACCCATATGTAAAAATGAAGGGTGAGATGGACTACCAACATGGAACATTATGGTGAGTACATAACCTTCTAAATTTCACCAGCTACAATACGGGCAAGGTCTATAATTGTTTTTTTGCTAACTGTGGGACTGACTTTCTGGTTTATCTAGCCAACTGTACCTGCTCTGCATTCTATATAGGTCAGACCTCTAGACCACTGAGGATTCGTATTTCAGAAAACTAAGTGAAATCAGGAATAAAAAACCTAGCAATGCTTTATTTAAACACAATAACAAACACCCTAATGCTGTTTTTAGATTTACAGTTAACAGAGTCATGGGCAATAGGGCAACTAAAGCCGGATGGCATCGCCTTTTAAATTCAAAGGAAAATAAATATTATAGAATTAGATGCATTATTTTCAGCTGGATTAAATGAACATCTGTGAGGCACCAATTTCTTCACATGTATAGTATTTAAATGGGTTCATCATTACTCATTTTTTTACACTGAAGAAGTCTCAAGTTTGTCAGCCGAAACAGGTCTGCCTATATGGACTACCTATGTACTGTATAGGAGTCTATTAAGTTCAGTTTTGCCCATTGTCTGCTGGCTTTGTTTTTTTGTGTGGGATTTCCCACCTCAGGCAACCTGTACATCGGCTCCTATACAAAAGCTTCAGCTTGACTGCTGTAGTTGCATGGGACGTCATACGCAGTGCTATAAACCAGGGGCCTTAAATGTGACATCTACATGCACTGATCTCGGAACTTTTCAGCCACAGACCTACAGTCTCATCGTGTGCTTCGCTCCTTCACCGCAAGATTACTAAAAGCCAAGTACCCTGTTGGTTTCTTTCTTTGACTTCTAGCTAAAGCTTCGTTTGCTGTATTAACCTTCAGCTGATGTCAGCTAAAACTGGCAAATGCCAGTGCGGGTGCCAGATACCACATAAAGATGCGCATGGCCGCTGTGTTTTTTTACATAGGCCGAGAGCATGGCCATACCGATTGCTCAATCTACCAATCTTTCATACCCAAGACCCTATGTAGCCGTCTGGCTGCTCTCAGTCTATACCTAGAAAATCAGCTACTTTAGAAAAAAAAAAACTAGCGCTACGGATGGATCCCATTTTGGAAGTTCTGACTGAACCTCTGTGGGAGACTGCCAGGATTCCTAGGCCCACTTCCACTGTCTCTCCGCTTTTGGATACCCCGCCAGATGCCGATTTAGGAGTTGAGGGACGTCTGTCAGACCCTTCTACTTCAGCAACCTTTGAGGAAGCTGCTTCACAGTTGATGACTGGCACGTTCATGGAGCTTACTCAGACATTTGGCTACAAACAGTGTCAAGGGGGACCCAGACACAGCCGGGCACCGACAGAGATCCCTCCTCTTGACACCGCAACACTTAGCCATGCTCTGGATTCCAGCCCTTCGCCTAAGGCTACTCCATTAAAAAAGCAGAAAACCAAACATCTGGTTACACCCTCTCTCAAGGCCTGCCTGATTGGCAGTCCTTTACCTCATCTTTGATGCAGGCCTTCATGGCTCTTGGGCCCACAGCCTCTTTTCCATCTACCCTTCCTCTTCTCAGCCGTAGGCCTGACTCTGCCTCCTCTCTTCCTCCTCTCACTACTCAAGACAGGGAAGAACAGCAAGAGGCGTGTTCATCTTCAGACGAGTCTATCTCGTATGCCTCCCAGATAGCCTCTCCTCAGGAATTTTACTCCCCAAATGAAGAATCCATCTAAGGGGAATCCCCTCCAGAGGATATCACCTTTGGCGAGACCATTACAAAAATGACGGAATACTTCAAATGGGACACCTCACAAATGTCTGAACCCCAAAAAAAAATATTTTAAATTACTACAGGTGGAGTCTCCCTCTTCTATACCTGCTGTTATCCCTGCTTATTTAGATGCCTTTAGTTTAGCATCCAAGACCCCAGAGTCTCAACCTCCTGCCCCTAAGATGCCAGATCGCTTCTACGAAGTGCCTGATGGCCAGAAATCCCTAGTTACCACCCCTGACAGACCCTGTTGTGATTGCAGTATCACCAGACAATCCAGACTGATTACATCTGCCCCTCTCCTACCCACTGACGAAGACGGGAAAACTATGGCTAGAATCGGGAAGAAGGTTTACACCTCTTCCATGGTGGCCTTCAGAGTCATCAACTATCAAACCCATATGACCAAATATGCTCTGGACCTCGTCTCCCAAGCCTCTACTCTGCTGACTGCTACTCCAGACTGCTCCACTAAATCTGACATAGCATTTAAACTGTCTCTGGCTGCCCAAGTAGCCATACATTCTATTAGATGTAGTTATGATACTGCAGAGGACTCTGCATGGTCTGTAGCCTCTGCCTCTGTACTTTGGAGGTATTCCTGGCCATAGCTACAACACTTACCGGAGGACTTCCAAGTATAAAATTTTAGATGCTTCTCTAGACCCTAACTCTTGTTTGGTAAACAGTCAGCAGACCTTTTTAAAAACCTACAAGAAAAGAGTGAGGAATTGCAAGACATCAAGTGCCTTCTTGTCTCCTATTCCTAAATATTACAGAAATTACCCTGCAAAAACTACCTTTGTCAGAAGAAACCTCTCCTCTGTTGGACCTTCCACTTCCAGGCACAGAAGGGGGACTAGAAGACCAACTTCTTCCAGGCCGGCTATCTCACAGCCACCTACTAGATAGCCCTTCCAAGACTGAGGAGGACCAAACAATGTGTGGCTGCTTTGCCCACCTTCCCCTGTCTGTCTGCCTCTCCCAATGCCTCACGTTTTGGAAAACCATCACTACAGGCAAATGGGTTCCGGCTATAGTACAAAAAGGATACTTCCTTTTTTGAAGAGAGAGTCCCCCCTTTAAGGGCACCCCCCCCCCTGCCCCAACAAATCAGCGACACCTCTTTCTTCAGGTTTTACAAGACCTTCTGAACCTGGGAACTATAGAGCCTGTCCCCACAGGACAGGAAGGAGAAGGCTTCTACTCGACTATTTCTGGTCCACAAAAAAGATGCCCATTCTAGACTTTCCTTTCTAAACCTAGTCTTAAAGGTTCTCACGTTCACAATGTTGTCTCTACAAACTTTACTCCCTCTTATACCAGCCCAGGCCTTCATGGACACACTTGACCTAAAAGAAGCCTATCACATCCCCATACAACCTTCTCACAGAAAATTCTTATGTTTTGCTGGACCCTCCTCTTACTTTCAATTTACAGCATTGCCCTTTGGTTTGTCCACTGTTCCCACAGTGTTCACAAAATGCCTGGCAACTGCCATAACCTTTTGCAGAACGCAAAGGATTCAGATTTACCCTTGCCTGGATGACATCCTTATTCTAGCAGAATGCAAGGACACCCTGCAAAACCATTTACAGTTAACCATTTGCCTGCTTCAAAGGCTGGGGTTCACCCTCAGCTTCCCAAAATCTTCCTTGACCCTGGAACAAGACAAAACATTTCTGGGTTGCAGGATCAGGACAGACATAATGAAAGCTTTTCTTCCGCAGGACAAAGTCAGTTCCTTGTCCACCCACTTCAAGACTCTTTTATGCAGGCCCATTAGATAACTGCAAGGCAATTCCTACGAATCTTGGGTCTAATGGGAGCCACCATTCCCATGCCAACACTAGCCAGAATGCCCATGTGAAAGTTACAGTGGTACCTAAAAAATGTATGGTCACAGCACCAACATCCTTTAGAACAAGAAGTTGCTCACCGCAAACCATGTCATGCATACAGATGCATTAGACCTATAATGGTGAGCTACAGTGTCAAATTTTAGGGTACATACAAAGTGGCACCCTTCCATAAAGAACAAACCTAACAGACAACACCACAGTATGTACCTCAACAAGCAGGGAGGGGATAAAAGTCTACCTTCTCTGCAGACTAACCTTACCAATCTGAGACCTAGCCTCACAGCACAACTTGTCCCTGCAGGTATCTTGCATCCCCTCGCAGGACAACAAACAATTAGACCTTCTCGGCAGGATATCCTCTTCGAATCACGAATGGGTCCTGGAGTGTCTTTGTAGACATTGTCCACCAGTGGGACACACCAAGTATATCTGTTTGGCTCCACCCAGAATAGACAACTGCTGACCTTCTGCTCCAGGACCCAGTCTCCACTAGCATAGAGGATAGATGCATTCAGCATTTTATGGAAGGGCGGTTTCTATATGCCTTTTCACCCTTCTCACTGATTCAAAAAGTCCTCCTGAAAATCAGGAGACAAACCAAAAATCTTGCTGGTGATTCCCTGTTGGCCAAGGTAGCACTGGATGTTCTTCGTGTTTCACTGTTGCAGTCCTTACATTTGGGTAATCTGCTGGCAGGTTGCCGAGAGTCGGCCTGAATTCCAAAGTCTTGGGTCCTGCGTCGTCTCTTCCATGATGTCAGGTCGTCAGGGGTATAAAACAAGCAGCAGACGCTCTTTTCTTCAGTCTTTTTTGCCGCGTGGTGCCCAAAGCAGAAGCATTTCGCAAGTGCCAGTCGGCCGACTACTGAAATATTCGAGTTTGAGTTTCAGAACCGAAGTCTTCACCAAAGATAAGTACCCCATTGGGGAAACTTTTTTTTTTTCTTGCTTTTTATCGATGTCAGAAAAAGTTAATAATTGTATTACTTGTGGGAAGCAAATGCCCCATCAGGATTTCCATTTATACTGTATTCCTTGGCTAGGCCCTGATCACAGTGTGCCTGGCTGTCGGTTTTGTGCTAGATTTAACTAACGCGCACTATTAAGCGTCGGTATATTTTTGCATCAAAGAATTTTGGAAAGATATTTAACTATCCAGAAATGTCGTCTGATAGCAATTAGACTAGCGGAGTACATAAAAAACGCAAAGAAAAGGACAGAGAAAGGCAGTAGAGATCCAAAACCGACGAAGCTTCTCCTAAGCCAGTAGTCGGTTTGCCAGTACTCAGTGAGGTGCTACCTTTGCGTCGCAGGCCTCTACCGACACCCATGTGGAGTCCGGCATACCACAAGATACTCAAGATATTGGACCGATGGATGTATCTCCCTCTGATGGGTCTGGAGCTGCTGAGCAGGCAATGGCTTCTGAGGGTGTATTCAGACCTCAACATTTGTATATCAAACCGACAGCTGCAAAACCAAAGACAAAGGCAACTTCTAAAACTAAAAAAACGACTCATGAGCCACATGCACAGGCCTCTATGCCTAAAAAATATATGATCAAAATGGCTGAAGACCTTATTACCTTGATCAGGGGTACCCATCCTCCTCCTGATAAGAGGCCTAGGCAAGACACTGATTATGAATCTTCAGATCAGGTTTCTATTTATTCTGATTCCTCTACTGATCAGGAATTATCTATACCTCCATATGAGGATTCTTATGCTGAGGAGTCTGTTCCATCTGCATCTCCTCCTGAGGATTATTCATTTGGAGAAACTTTGCATACTTTGAGGGAGCATTTTCACTGGGAGAGTCAAGACTTCTCAGAATTAAAAAAAGAAACTCTGGGATTTCCTTCTCCCTCAGCACAGGCCCTTAGCCATTTCCCCCTGTTTTAGACATTGTGGATGATGTGTTTTCGGAGTCAGGCTTGACCCCTGACTCCTTACCTCTGGCTCCCTGTAAGCCTGCAGATATTACAGGGTCCCTGACTCTCGTATATTTTTTATTTAGAAGCCCTGCTGCTGATCCTGAAACTATTTCACAGGGTCCAAAGGGAGTTAAGGCCTCAACAGCAAAAAATCCTACCCCCTCTGACAGAGATTCAAGGGCACTGGACAGATGGGGGGGGGATGGTTTATATATCTGCAGCCTTGGCAGTCAGGGCCTTAATGCTTAAGTACCAACAACATGTTATGGGATTGCTGAAACAGAAGAGTCTATTCCATCTGCATCTCCTCCAGAGGATAATTCATTTGGAGAAACCTTGCTTACTTTGAGGGAGCATTTTCACTGGGAGAGTCGAGACTTCTCGGAATCAAAAAAGAGGCTCGGGGATTTCCTTTTTCTTCCTCAGCACAAGCCTTTAGCCATTCCCCGTGTTTGACATTCTGGATGATGTGTTTTCGGAGTCAAGCTTGACCCCTGACTCCTTACCTCCGGCTCCCAGTAAGCCTGATTGATATTACAGGGTCCCTGACTCGCATAAATTTTTATTTAGAAACCCTGCTGCTGATCCTGAAACTATTTCACAGGGTCCAAAGGGAGTTAAGGCCTCAACAGCAAAAAATCCTACCCCCTCTGACGGAGATTCAAGGGCACTAGACAGATGGGGAGAAAAAGTTTATACATCTGCAACCTTGGCAGTCCGGGGCCTTAAACTGTCCAGTTCATATGCTTAAGTACCAACAACATGTTATGGAATTGCTGAAACAGAAAATGATGATTTCAGAATGTGCAGAAAATAAAGAATTGCAGGAATTACTGCATGCAGCTGAACAAGTTGGAAAGCATACTTTGCAATGTGGTTTTGATTCCTTAGAGGCCTCCTGCAGGGCCGCAGTTACTCGATCTGAGATTAGGAGGCATGCCTGGTTAAAGGAACAAAATTTGCCTGATCATGTTAAAGCTAAATTGCTAGATGCACCTTTTACAGCATGATTCTCTGTTTGGTATTAAGGCAGAAGAGGTTTTAAAGAAAATGGAAGACAAAGCTAAGTCTATGCAAACTGTTAGACTTGTTACAAGTGCAGCCACCAAGATTTAGTAGACACTGGCCTACAAAAAAGTGATCTTTTCCTGTGTCAGACAGCTCAAAGGGGCAAATCCAGATGCCCTAAGGGTTCCAGATACCAGGCGCAAGATTCATACAGGTCAAAGCAATGGGGCGCTTCCACCTCCGAATCTGGAGGAGATAAAGCCCAAACCTACAGAAAGCAATCCCAGTGACTTCCCTGTGCTTACACCAAGCACTTATCTTTTGGCAGCACCTATAGGAGGAAAATTAGCATTTATTGCTCAAAATTGGCAGTTAATAACCCAGGACAAGTGGGTACTAAACATCCTATCACAGGGATACAGATTCCATTTCCACACTCTGCCAATGGCAAATGGTTGGCCAGATCTGCCAAAAAATCAATAGGCAGAGGCACAGAAATAGTTTGTCCCTCATGGAGATGAGATGGGGTCCATTCAGACAGTACCAGAACAGGAAAAAGGACAAGGTTTTTACTCAGCTGTTCTTGGTACCCAGAAAGGACAAGGCCTGGCGACCAATACTGGATTTATCGATTTTGAACACATACTTGGACATTCCAAAATTCAAAATGCTGACTGCAGCAGCTTCTACCCATGCTGGTCAAGAATGCTTAGCTGGTGACTGGCATACCTGCATGTCCCAATAAGACAATCGTGCAGAAGATACCTCCGATTCAAGGCTGGCTTAATGCATTACCAATTTCTGCACTGCCCTTTGGCTCATCTACTGCACCCAGGGTCTTTACAAAGTGCCTGGCACCAGTGATTGCATTTTGCAGACAAAAGAAGTATACAAATATATCCTTACTTGGACGACTGTCTCATTCAAGCAGAGAACAAGGACACTCTTCTTCGACACCTGGCGTTTTGTGAAAAGGCTTCTAACATGCCTAGGGTGCACAATAAACGAAAAAAAATCGCAACTGGTACCCTCTCAAAAGATAACATTCCTGGGTGCAAGATTGAATACAACTGCCCAGATGGCTTACATCACGCCAGACGAGCAAAGACAACTGACTACTTACTTCAAACTGATGGAAACAAAAACCCAGTCTTCTGCAAGACAAATTCTGCAGGCTCTGGGCTT